>NC_135788.1:35700000-35962500 GCF_051106095.1 Pogona vitticeps | reverse complement strand
CAAGATAAACTGCCATCAGCCTACCAAACCTGGTCCAAGCTAGTAATTTTTAACCAAAATGCAGATACTTATTTTAAGGAATAAATGGTTAGCCATTATTAACTGCCAAAGACACTCTATGGCAGAAAAAAAAGAAGATGAGAAGGGGAGATGGGGTCTGAATTGGTTAGAAGGGGCAGAGGATTTGGATGAATCTCCTGTGATCTTTGGAGATGCCCTTGAAAGCGGAACATCTAAAGAACTTCCTCCTTAGACATTAGGAACAGAGACATGATGCAAACTCTGGCCCTTCTGCTTGATGCAGTCATAAACTTGTATTGGCAGCCTTGTATTGTGTGGAACTGGGCTCGAGTGACAACTAGGGTAATTGGTTGGGGAAAGAGCCCAAAGAATGTGATAAAGCAACATTTATGTAACTCCTACAGAGGCAAAGGGTGCACCCTAGTTGGGACTAACTGTAGGAAACTTATCAGAGTCTTACCATTTTCTGAGCTAAATGAGCAGAAGCATGCCTAGATTCTGGTATGGGACAAAAATAATTAAATGGACTATTCTATTCTGTATTTGAGTTACTGATCCCAGGTTTATTTATGAGCAACTTTTAAGCATGTAAGATCCTCCTTCTTAAAAAAAATAAAGACAAAAGTTTGGATTTTTAAAACCATGTTTTATTGTACTTAGTAGGCAATAAAATGCTTGCAGGCACTTTCCAGTAAGTAGAGATTAATGCATACTAAATTGAAATAGAATTCCTATAGAATGGTGTACTACATGCACATTAATACCATCTGAGTTCATTGTGAAAAATGTAATTACAAGAAATCCACAAAAATTGGCAAGAATTAGGAACTGCCATAACAATTACATCCTTAAAATAAACTGTTGCCACCTTTTCTGTATTAAATAGATGGATAATGCTGCATAATAGAACTGGTAAAATACTGCCCTGCTAGTATTAGCATACATTACTACTAGAGATGGGTACGAATATAAAAATGGATAAGTTTTTCTGACGAATATAGCCGATTCGTTATTTGTATTTGTAAATTTTTAAATCAGGACGAATATGTCTTGCCAAATATTTGTTGATCCGTTCATATTCGTCTATATTCATTACCCCTTTTGGGGGCCTCCCTGAGCTTGCTGGTGCAAATTTGAAGCTCTGGCCGATCAGGACACAGATCCTCAATTGGCATGCCTGGCAGCCAATAGCACTGCTGAAAAGTGCATCTACTGTTACAGCTTCATATAAGCTTTTCCCATCCGGCCGCTCCCCACTTCTGTTCATCCTCTCCGGAGTGAGAACAGTTGCTGCTTGCTGGTTTACTGGTGATCTTGCTGTTTCACTTTTGCAGCAGCAAAGCAAAGACTTATATTTTTCTTTTTCATCATCGTTCACCAATCATCAACTTCACTGGGAATTTGGGGAGGGATTTCAGGTAGCTTAGGCTACTTCTTCAGAAGGGCTCAATTTTATTTCAAATTCAAATCAATCAATCCTTTTTTCCCTGGAGGCTTGTGCGTGTGGGGGGGGGGAACTGTCATCGTGTGATTGTGGAATCTCTTTTCCTTTATATTCAGTTTTCAAAAGTTCATTTTAGAGACGCTTGTGTCTCTAGGGAATTTGGTGGATGGCTGGATCCATCATTCCTTTTTCTTCCAAAACTTATTTGTGTGTCTGTGTGTCTGTGTGTGTGTGTGTGTGTAATTTTCCTAATTACATTATACTGGGGGGGGCCTTGTTTAGGCAGGCAGGTCACATTTTAGTAAATCATTCTAAAAATAAAATTTATACACACTCTCTGACCCTCTATTGGTTTCCTTCTTCAGTCTCCATTGCTTTATTTGTTTAGTTGGTTTCTTAGGCAGGCAGTAGAAAATGATTTCTTTCGGGGCAATCCAAGGGGAAGAAGGCTGTGAAGCTACGCAGGCTGGGTAGCAGCACCGTCATCACGACCACCACGTGCACAACCACGTCTATGATAACCAGTGCCACTGTCCCTCCTCTGGTGGCCTTGCAGGCAGGCATGAAACCAAAGCTTCCAGAGGTGCCAAAAGAACTGTCACTCTTCTTCCTAGAGTAATCTGCGGAGTTACTGGTTTCCGAAGATCCCCAGTCCAATTTAGAACCACTAACGGCAGGGCAGGCTTCACAGCCACAGCTCCACCCCCACCCCTGTCCTCAGAGTCATCTGATCCCTCCTCCCAGACCAGAAGCACCCCTGGGACACAGAGTTCTTCCCAGGCCAGCAGTCAGGGGCAGGTAATGGGTCCTCATTTGGGCAAACATGGCAGAGGGGCCATGTGGGATCATTTCATGGTGCTCAGCAATGACTCACAGCTGGCACACTGCAACACCTGCCTTGGGGTGGTTCAAAAGGGGTCTGTCCTCCACTGCCCTCAGCTGTCATGAGTTCAGCTGAATAAGATCTGGAATCTGAGGGGTTAATTACAGCTCAGGAAAATGCTGGGAATTAGAAGCACAGACAGCTGAATCACCACCAGATTCTCCTCCCCCAGTAGCCAGAGTGAGGGCTAAACGTTGGCAAAGACTCATGACATGAAGGTCAGTGGATCACATGAATGCTTCCCACAGGAACATCAGGTCAACCAGTCCTGAGTTTTAACAGGATTGAAGACTTCTAGGAGTTTGATGACTATTTGTGCTATATAATCTGCACCTAGAAGGCTTGGAAGCTTGTGGAAGCAACAAGTCAACACTCTGGCTTGCATCCATGCTCCTGCTTATCTTGGACCTTGTTCTCTGGGCCCTTGGCTTTGGACTCTGACTTCTGACTACGGTTTGTGTTTTGGCTTTGGCATTTTGGTATCTGCTTCGCATCTTCTGAACTTCTGATATTGGACCGGTTTATTGGACTTTTACCTGTTGAAACCTCCTGGGAACACGACAGATTGCTTCCACCACACACACTCTCCACAAGATGGAGGGAGAAGCAAGCGAAGGTTCTGGTCAGCTGAATGCCGTGCTTACTTAGGTGTAGTTTCTTACACAAACGGTGGCACAGCTTCAGCAGCAACAACTGCAATCCCAGGCCAACGCTGCTGCCCAGGTCAAGTGTCCTGTGCTTCTTCCAGAAAAGTTTGGAGGAAAGGTGGAGGAGTTTCCAGCATTTCCGGGGACAGCGCAAACTGTATATTGAGCTGTGTGCCAGAGGCTTTCCCACAGACAAAACCAAGGTATGCTTCATAGTCAGTTTTCTCAAGGGACAGGCAGCTAAATGGGCTACTCCTCTACTCCTTGCTTCTTCACCCCTGTTAACCACTTACTAGGGCTTTTTGCACCATATTTCAGCAGCTTTTGCTAATCCCTTGCAAGCTGCTACTGCCAGTAGGAAGATTCGGGCCCAGTTTCAGAGTATTTCACTGAGTTCAGACTCTTGGCTCAAGACTTGCTCTGGAACGAGGCAGCTTTCATGGACCAATATGTGGTGGGGTTGGCTGATGATATCCTGGATGAGCTGGTGTGTGTAGACTGACCCAATATGCTGCAAGAACTAATGCCTTTGCATTGATGGCTGCCTAGAGAGTTGATGCCTAGTACGGGATAGTTCCCATCCTTCACAACCACCCCCGACGCCCATTAGCACTGGATAAGAGAATTCTGAGCCCATGCAGTTACGGGCTGCTCGGCCACACCTCACCCCTGAGAAAAAGACACAACGCCATTCCCAGAATCAATGCCTCTACTGTGAGGGAGCAGGACACTTCGCCTCCGGCTGCTTGGTCAAGTGCCGCACCCCCGGCTCCGTGCTACCACTGTCAGTAAAAGATTTGCCTCATGTATGAGTGGACCCCCAGATGTGGGGCACTTAGCTGGGTTCCTTGAATCCTGTTTTAATATCCAGGGTCCATTCCTTGTGCCAGTAAAACTTTGCTTACCGGATGGACCCTGGCTATTTGTTTATGCCATGGTCGATTCTGGGGCCAACCACTGTTTCATTGCCCCGAGTAGACATGGTCTAGAGGGGCGGGGTATGTAAAAATAAATAAATAAATAAATAAATAAATAAATAAATAAATAAATAAATAAATAAATAAATAAATAGCCTTCGGGAAACAACACTGGATCCCTGTACAGGAAAAAGAGACCCTGACCCTAGTTGAGTCCATCTGCTTCTCCAGATGTTGACATCCACCAGCATCTGGAGAGGACTTGAGTAGTGGTAGGGCATCGGCGACAGGGCCGCAGGGGAAGGCCCTTGCTCTGCCTCCAGGCTACAGGTCCGTTCTGCTGCAGGCGCAGCACATGGAAGCTCAGGCAACAGGGAGGAACATCACCAATGAGTACTTGTCCGTGCTGCAGGAGTGGGCACCAGAGGGGAGGTGGCCCATGGCCACATGGTCACAGATGCTGGGCGGAACATGTTGGCAGCATTGAACATGGTGGGCTTTGAGGGCATCGTATGCATGGGGCACAAATTACACCTTGTGGTGCGTGATGCAACCCGGGCAGCCATGTCAAGCCCAAGTGGGACATAGGCATCTGAGAGATGCGGATACTCCTGGAGCAATGCTGCCAACTGGTGGGCCACTTCTCCCACAGCCTGAAAGCTGCCTGCTGGCTATGTGAGAGGCAGGAGGAGTTGGGTCAGGAGACCCACATTCTCCTGACAGACCTGCCCACCAGGTGGAACTCCACCTACACCATGGTGGAGTAGAAGGCTGCTTTGGAGGACATCATGTCCTCCATGCCCATTCTGCCCGGGGAGAGAGGTGGGCATCAGTGTCACAGATTGGCTGGCCCTCTCCCAGATGGTGGAGGTGCTCAAGCCCTTCTTGGAAACCACAGACATCTTGTGTGGTTATATGGCAAGCCTGGGGCAGGTCATCCCCCTGATTCATGCCCTCGATCCTGGAGACTGCTGTGGCACCAGGATCCTCCCTCCTTCCACAGACCAGGGCTTTGGTTAAGAGGCTGCAGGCAGGCATGCAGAAGCGACTCCATCCTGTCTACAGCGACAGAGTTTACTGCATGGCCTGCCTGTGTGATCCTTGAATCGGGGAGGGGGGCTTGGCAGCACTCACCTCAGACCTCGAGAACGGAGCTCTCCACTAAGGTCCACAGGGCATTGGGGGCACAACGCTTGTGTGGGACAATGGGAACATCAGGCCATGAGGGGCAGGGTGGTTTGCCCAAACCACAGGGAAGGACTTCACCTGGTGAAGGCTCCATTCGCCACCAACATTACTGGAGCTCTGTGGTGACCTTGGCACTTTCCTCAGAGGAAAGACAGCCGGCTGAAGAGGATTCAGCAGAGATGATGGTGCTGGAATATCTGGCTGAGCCCCCTCAGCCCCACCAGTCAGATCCCTTCCATTACTGGGTTAGGAAACTAGACATATGGCCGGAGTTGTCCAATGTGGCCATGGACCTCCTTTCCATCCCCCACACCAGCTTCCAGAGCGAGTGCATCTTTTCCCATCTCGGAGACATACTCCAACCATGCCACTCGCATTTGGCTCCCATTACTGTGGAGAGATTGTCATTCATCAAGGTGAACCTTCTCTTGTTAGGCTTCCCCTCACTGAACCCAAAGAGGTAGGGTTCCAATGACAGTCTCTCCCTTAACACACTGTCTGCCGGCCCACCTGCCCACCCTCCAGTCCTCCTGGAAAAAAAAGACATGCCTGTTGGCCTGTAAACCTGCCCCTCAGTCAGAACTCCAGCTGCTGATTCTAGTCGCCTCCTCGGGCCAAGTTCCAACCAAGTCGTACCTGCCTGCCTGCCTGCTGGATCAAGTCAGACTAGCAGGCCAAGAAATGTTGAACTCCTGCCTGCTTGCCTGACTGCTTGATCAAGTCAGACCAGCAGGCCAAGAACTGATGAACTTCTGCCTGCCTGCTTGCTGGATCAAGTCAGACCAGCAGGCTGAGAATTGTTGAATTCCTCCCTGCCTGCCTGCTGGATCAAGTCAGGCCAGCAGGTCAAGAACTGTTGAACTCCTGCCTGCCTGCCTGCCTGCCTGCCTGCTGGATCAAGTCAGACCAGCAGACCAGGAACTGTTGAATTCTTGCCTGCCTGCTGAGTTACGTAGTCCCAGCGGGCTAAGTTTGTTCTACCTTCTGCCTGCCTGCTGGGTTATGTAGACCCAGTGGGCTAAGTTTTGCAGAACTCCTGCCTGGCATGGGTTAAACCAGATCAGCTCTGCAATCTGAAACCAGGCGGTTTGGTGACGGGGTGATGTGCAGACAGCCTTTGGGTGGGGCAGACCCAGGCCGGCCCTCTTGGCATCCAAGCCAAAACCCTCTCTTGGCACACCCAGAGCCTGTCCCGGAATTTCCCAACGTGACAAGAGGGACAGACAACCCTCTTGGCACACCCAAAGTCTGTCCTGGCACCCCCAGACATGACTAGAGCACCAGGCAATCCTCTCTTGGCACACACAAAGCCTGTCCGCATCCCCAAACATGGCAAGAGGGTCAGCCAGGCCTCTTGGCAGTTGGCACACCCAACGTCAGTCCTGATATCCTCAACTTGCCAAGAGGGCCAGCCTGTCTCAGCTCCCCCAAACCTCTGAGGACTATCTTTATCATATCTGGGCAGTCTCAGTAGCCAGGTTGCAATCCCCCCCAGCTTTCTAGTTCTAAACAAGCATCTTTGTTTGTTTGAAGGTGGTCAGCAAGTCTAGTTAGACGGTGGTGGTGAGTAACAGGTGAGTTTCCTAGGCCTGTCTCAGACCCACCCAAAGCCTGTCCAGGTGTCGCCCCATCACACAGCTTCAGATTGCAGAGCATCTGTTTCCGACAGCCCCATGGATTAACCGCCGTTAGTAGCACCTTGGACCCTTTTCTCCTGTTGGTGCTACTGAGTCCCTGAGAGCTGGGCTCTGCCCCCCCAAGCCTGTCTGGGCGTCCCCCGTATCAAGAGGGACAACAACAACAACACCTATAACAAACCCAGTGGCTCAGCAGCACTGCAGTTTAATCCGCAGAGCCACTGTCTACCTTGCTGCCAACTTCCTCAGTGCCTGATGGGTCCAAACGTCTGTGTTGCAGGCTACATGACAACTTTCCAAGTCCTGCAGCTCCTTCCATTTCCAAAAGGCCTGCATGCTCATTCCAACTTCCTCAGGCTTGATTCTCAAATGCTGCTTGCTGACTTCAGCGTCCTACCCTCCTCAGGCGTCCCAGTGCCAAGAGGGCCAGGTTCAGTCCCACCCAAACCTGACCAATGTGCTCCCTCCTCCTGAGATGTGCTGTGTGTGACATGTCCCTCCCTGTCTCCAGGATCAGTATCCACTGATTCATTTATTCTGAGAAATCTCAGAAATGCATATTTATATGTATTTCATTATTTCAGCCTCCTTGGGCTTCATTCCAATTATTCATGCCTGTTCATTCCGGCCTCCTAGCCTTCTCTACTGCCCCAGAAGGGTGGCAGAAGCTGGGTGAAAAGCGACAAGACATAGCTCACCCCGTTGCATGGATTCAAACTGCAGTGCTGATCTTCTGATAGACAAGCCCAGTGGCTCAGCAGTTTAACCCGCAGTGCCACACTCTATGTTGCTTCTATGTGCAAACTGTGCGGGCGTCCCCCCTACCTCACTGGACATCAATTCCAGCCTCCTTGGGCCATGTTGGCCCCAAATCCTGCATCCCTCTGCAGCTGCCTTGGGCTTGCCTGCTGCTGATCCTGTGCCAAGAATCAGGCCAAGGGCCTTCCAAATCTTGACTGCTGGGTGAAGTTGGCTCATCGGGCCAAGTTCTTTCTTTCCTGCCTGCCTGCGTGCTTATTCAAAGGGCTACATTAGTGCTCCAAAGTCCACTTGGGCTTCATTCCTAATTCCTGGCTGTTCATTCCAGCTTCCTACTGCCTCAGGTAGGCAGAACCTGGAACAAACTACAGGAGCTCAGCTCACCCCGTTGCATGGATTTGATCTTCCACTTGAGAAGCCCAGCGGCCCCGTGGATTAACCACCGTTATGTTAGTAGCACCACCCTATTCATCTGTTGCTGTTGTTGTGCAACCTCAGTTGCCTCCTGGGAGCAAACTTAACTATGCAGGCAAATGTGACATTCCCAAAGAATGCAAGAGTCTGCTCTCACGCCAACCAGCCTGTCTCAAGCTCCCCCAAGCCTGTCCAGGCATCCCCTGTGCCAAAGAGGGCCTGTCTCAGGCCCACCCAAAATTGGCAGACTGTTCATTCCAGCTTCCTAGCTATTCTACAGCCTCAGTAGGTAGTCAGAACTTGGAAGAAACTACAGGAGCTCAGCTCAGCAGTGACCCCATGGATTAACTACCATTATGTTAGTAGCACCTTGGACCCTATTCATCTGCTGTTGTTGCTGCAGTTGTGCAACTTCAGTTCCCTCCTGGGGGCAAACTGAACTACCTTTGCGCTGAAGAAGACAAGAGTCTTCTTTCCTTTTGCTTCCTTCCTTCTGCCTCTGCCTCTTCCTTTTCCTCTGCCCCCCCCAAGCCTGTCCGGGCATCCCTGTGCCAAGAAGGCCGGGCTCTGCCCCACCCAATGCCTGTCCGGCCGTCCCATGCCAACATGGTCCTCCAGAGTCCACTTGGGCTACTGACTGGCAGAATCTGGGACAAGCCACGGGAGCTCTTGGATTCAAACTCCTGTGCTGACCTTCCGATCAACAAGCCTAGTGGCTCAGCAGCAGTTTAACTCAGTAGGTAGGCAGAAGCAGGAACAAGGAACAAGAGCTCAGCTCACCCCATTGCATGGATTTGAACTGCTGATCTGCTTCTGCCCAGTGGCCGCCCTGATTAACCGCCGTTAGTAGCACCTTGCAGTTGGACCCTATTCTCCTGCTGTTGCTTTGACAACCTCAGTTGCCTCCTGGGGACAAACTTAAGTAACTTTGCAGGCAAATGTGATGTTGCAGAAGAAGAAGACCTGAGTCTCCTGCAGCTGCCTTTTGTCTAAGTGCTCAGATGGTGCCAAAAACCCTGCTTTCCAGCTGCGAACTTCCTCAGTGCCTAATGGGGCAAAAAGTCAACAATGTTGCTGGCCATTTGAACAATTTCCTAATCCTGCAGCTCCTTCCACTTGAGTCACATTCCAAAAGGTCTGTCTGCTCTGCCCCACCCAAAGCCTGTCTGGCCGTGGCCCCATCACCCCATCGCCCGGCTTCAGACTGCAGAGCTCATCTGGTTTTCAACCCATGTCAAGGGGGCCGGCCTGTCTAAGCCCCCCCAAAACCTCCAAGGGCTATCTTTATCATATCTGGGCAGTCTCATCAACCATGTTGCAAGCAATCCCTAGCCTTCTAGTTCTAAATGAGCATCTTTGTCGCCCCATCACCCGACTTCAGAGTTGATCTGTTTCTGACAGCCCTGCGGCCCCGTGGATTAACCGCTGTTAGTAGCACTGACCTTGTTCATCTGATGGTGCTGATGGTGCTGTTGGAAGTTGCAAGCAACCTCAGTTACCTCCTGGGGGCAAAAACCTTTCCTTTGCCAGGCAAATCTGATGTTACTGAAGAAGACCAGAGTCTGCTCTGCTGCCTTTTCCTTTGCCGTGTGGCAATAGTAAAACACTTCTTGAACATCTTATATACCTCAAAAATCCTATCCCAAATCAGAAACAACTTGAATTCACAAACTAGAGCACCTACTGTACTTGCATACATTGAGTTGAATCCAGATTTAGATACAGTGGTGCCTCATATAACGAGTGCCCCATTTAACGACAAATCCGCATACCGATGCGGATTTTGCGATCAGAAAAGCGATCGCATACCGATGTTGCCTATGGGGAAAAATCGCTTTGCGATGTTTTCCCCATAGGCACCATTTTCCCCCAGCTGAGCGGCGGGAGCCTCCCAAGGTGCGCTCCCGCAGCTCAGCTGGGGGAAAATGCCTGCGGTGGCCTCGGAAGGACCCTTCTGAAGGGTCCTTCAGAGGCTACCGCCGGGATTCCCCTTCCCAGTGGTCGGCTTCCCCAGCCATGGTTGGACTGTCAGGAGTCCGACCATGCCTGGGGCAGTCGGCCGCGGGTGGGATCCAAGCCACGGGGGGGGGGTGTGGAAGGCATGGCCGGGCTCCTCGGCAACTGCCGAGGCTCGGATCCAAGCCTCGGCGGCTGCCGAAGAGCCCATCCATGCCTCCGCTCCTCCCCCCACGGCTTAAAGCCTCCCCGCGCCGCCTACCCCGGCCGTTCTCGAACACCTGGAAGTCCGAGAACGGCTGGGGAAAGCGGCGCGGGGAGGCTTCAAGCATTGGGGACAGGGTGGGGGGGATCGGGAAGGCTTGAAGCCTACCCGCGCCGCTTACCCAGGCCGTTCTTGGACTTCCAGAAGTCCGAAAACGGCCTGGGTAAGCAGCGCGGGTAGGCTTCAAGCCTTCCCAATCCCCCCCACCCTGTCCCCAATGCCGGTAGCCTCCCCGCGCCACCTACCCCAGCCGTTCTCAGACACCTGGAAGTCCGAGAACGGCTGGGGAAAGCGACACGGGGAGGCTTCAAGCAGCGGCTGCAGGGTGGGGGGGTGTCCGCACCCAGCCTCCCCCCACAGCTTGGATCCAAGCCGTGGGGGGAGCCTGGGAGGGTGGTGGGATTGCGATGCCTTTCAGGCATCCTGGGCTTGGATCCCACCCACCGCCGGTTACCCTTGGGTAACCGCCGGCGGGTGGGATCCAAGCCCGGGATGCCTGAAAGGCATTCCAATCCCACCACCCTCCCCCTGCGGCTTGGATCCGAGCCACGGCAGCTACCCCAGCCATGGCTGGACTCTAGGGAGTCCAGCCGTGGCTGAGGTAGCCGCCGTGGGTCAGATCCAAGCTGCGGGGGGAGGGAGAAAACCGGATAATCCATTCCTATTGGAACAGATTAACCGGTTTCCAATGCATTCCTATGGGAAATGGTGCTTCACATAATGATGTTTTCACATAACGATTTTTTTTGAACCAATTAATATCGTTATGTGAGGCACCACTGTACATACAACTGAGTTGGCCCCTCTCTTGGATGTACACCTTAGCATGGTGAGGAGGTAGGGCCAATACAGAAATCAAAGAGACTACATAATTGGAAGTAGTTAATGGAGAAGCTATATTTGATGAGGTCAGGACCCTTGGGGAGGTGAGGGCTATCACGTGTCTGCTGGATCCTTGCCTTTCCTGGCTCATAAAAGCTGCCAGAAAGGGACTGGGCAAGGAGAGGTTTGAATGCCTTCTTGGAAAAGAGTAGGATCCTATCATGCTTAAAGGAGGCAACAGTAAAACCATGGTTTTAAAAAAGCATTCTTTGGACTCCACAATGCTGAATAATTACCGACCAGTATCTAAGATTCCGTTCTTGTGAAAATGTTACAGTGGGTTGTTGTGTTTTGTCTATTATGTTATTTAACATCTACATGAAAACACTGGGAGAGATTATCTGGAGTTTTGGGCTTCGGTGTCACCAGTACGCAGATGACACCCAACTCTGCTTCTCTTTGCCACCTAAATCTGAGGAAGCTGTTTCAGCTTTAGATCAGTGTTTGGTATGAATACATTGAAACTTAATCCAGATAAAGTGCTTCTGGTCAGATGGAAGGCAGATCAAGGAATAGGGATGCAGCCTGTACTTGATGGGATTACGCTCCCCCTGAAAAAACAGATGCACAACTTGGGAGTGCTCCTGGATTTGTCCCTGAGCCTGGATGCCCAGGTCTCAGCAGTGGCCAGGAGCACATTTGCACAATTAAAACTACTGTGCCAGCTATGTTCATTTCATGAGAGATCTGATCTGGCCACTGTGACAAACTTCCTTGTTACTTCCTGGTTGGATTATTGCATCATACTCGCTCTATGTGGGGTTGCCAATGGAAAGTGTCAGGAAACTTCGGCGGGTCCAAAATGCAGCAGCCAGATTGCTGACTGAGGCTGGTTACAGGGATCACATTCCCCCCTCCCCCGTTACAACAGCTCCACTGGCTGCTGATCAGCTTCCGGGCATAATCCAAAGTGCTGGTTTTAACTTACAAAGAAAGCCCTAAATGGCCTGGGTCCAATCTATCTCAAAGACTGTATCTCCCATTATGAGGCAGCTTGGGTGTTAAGATCACCAGAAGATACCTTTCTTGTGGTCCCACCACTTTCACAGCCACATTTAGTGGGGACACAGGAAAGGGCCTTCTCTGTAACTGGACCGAGATTTCGGAACTCCCTCCCACAGGAGACTAGCCCCGTCTTTGCTGCCCTTCTACAAGCAGGCAAAGGCTTTTCTTTTCAGGCAAACCTTCTCTCAGTAATTAGCTACCTGTGTGAGATTTTTAGATGGATGGTTATGCATTATTGCTTTGGCTGGATTTGTAGTACTACTTGTATTTTCCATTTTTGTCTTTTCCATTTCTCAGAGTGGCAATTGTTTTTAATTTTTAATATTTGTTTACTTTTGTTCTTCGCTTTAATATTGGCTTTTAATGAGATAAACTGCCTCTTTATATCGATTGTTCTTAGCTTTAAATATTATTTTTAAATTATGCTGACCACTGTTGTATGCTTATTTTTCTCAACTTTAAATATTTGCTTTCAATGTTGTAAGCCGCGTTGGGTCCTTTTCAAAGAGAAAGGTGGGGTTCTTGTTGTTGTTTGTTTCCAAAATGGAACCAAGAACAGGTTGTAAATATAGAAAAATAGACTAAAGCTGAAAAAGAACACTAAAAGAATCATAGTGCCAAAATATAAATAACATTTGTGATGTTCACATGAGGAACAGATTAGCATTATTATGTGATATCCACATGAAGAACAGTTTAGCATTATTAAGCTCAATTGACCATGAACTAGAAGAATTGTAGATTGAAACAAAATAAAATACTAATCAATTTTGTACAATGAAGAAAATATGTGAACTGCAGATTGCAACCATGGCATTCTGTATTAATGAAGCCTGTGATATTCAGAGACTATGTCAAAAGGAGTCAATGGGATTGTTCAACAAAATATTCCATTGTTTTGAATGAGAGATTGTGATGCATTTGAGGGACAGTCTAGAAAAGATCTCCTATGATGATGCCAAATATTTTTAATGGAATAGACACATGTAATAGCCATTGCAGTAATGTCTGACTGTAAGATAAAAAGGACCCTTTAAAAAAACAGAGAAAGGAAGAAAGATGGAGGGAGAAAAAATAAGGAATATAATTTTGAGCACACACGATTGTGTGTACACACTCCCCCTCCCAATCTGTTCCTGCAATATAGATTGACAACCCTTTTAATATGAAATAAATCAGCCTGGATAAGAAATGTCTGCAAGAACATACAGATTGAGTGTTGATTGACACTGCCTCTCTGAAACCTGCTCTGTTTGCATTCAGTTTATATCAGCTAACCTGAAAGGATGTCAGCTGCTTTGATATGTTTCAAGTGTTTTGAACCTACTGAACAATCATCAAAGACGCTTATTGGTTCGAGGACTGAAGCGACAGCACTGCAGTGTTCGTGCCAACACAATGCCAAAGAAGAAAAGATGGAAGAAGCAGAGTGGCAGTTTCATTTTTATTTTCCCTATATTAATTTAGATGCCACACAATGGTTGGAAATCTAGGCTGTTGTCAAACAGCTACATCTGTTGACACTTTTCTATGAAGTAAAATTCCTTTGCATGGGAAGTGTGATGTGACAATAGGCTAGTCACAGCCCGGCCGCTCTGTATGAGTCAAATTCACTTAAATGAGTATTTACAAAATCACTTTGTTGATAATGGGACATGACTCTCTCTCTCTTTTTTCTCTCTCCATTATAGCAATGTGTCCAAATCAAACCATGACTGCCTTCCTTGTAGATTCATCCTGGCACCCTGCTAACTCTGATAATGTCATACATCCACTGTTATTTAACAAAGTACATACTGGTGTACACTATAGTCAAATCAAGATTTAAAAATGAAAATAATACCAGTAGCATTTTCTTTCAATAATACTAATGCTAATGCTAATGCTAATACTACCAATACCAATACCAGTACCAATACCAGTACCAATACCAATACCAATACCAATACCACTACCACCACTACTACTACCACCACTACTACTACTACTACTACTACTACTACTACTACTACTACTACTACTACTAATAATAATAATAATAATAATAATAATAATAATAATAATAATAATAATAATAATAATAATAATAATAATAATAATAATGTGTTTCCCTAAAAATAAGACAGGGTCTTATATTACTTTATGCTCCAAAAATGCATTAGGGCTTATTTTCAGGGGATATTTTATTTTTTTCATGTACAACAATCTACATTTATTCAAACACAGTCATATCATCTTCTTCTGGTTGCTGCACAATGGTGGAGGGCGGGGTTTCACTTAAGTGGGGCTTATTCTTGCAGTGGGACTTATATTCCGAGCATCCTGAAAAATCATGATAGGGCTTATTTTCAGGTTAGGTCTTATTTTTGGGGAAACAGGGTGGTGGTAATAATAATGTAATAATGATGATGGTGGTGGTGGTGGTGATGATGATGAAGGTAAAATATGATGATTTGAGATCATATCTATTTTAAAATATAGAACATATATTCAAATACAGTGGTGCCTCGCAAGACGATTGCCTCGCGGGATGATTAATCCACAAGACAATGGGTTTTTGAGATCGCTGTTGTGCTTTGCAAGACAGTTTTTCCTATGGACAATTTTCACAAGATGATGCTTCACAAGATGGGTTTATTTTTTTAGACCGATGCTTCGCAAGACGGTTTTTCCCCCATTGGAATGCATTAAATAGATTTCAGTGTATTCCAATGGGGAACCGCGTTTTGCAAGACATTTCCCCCCCCATTGTAATGCATTAAATAGATTTCAATACATTCCAATGGGGAACTGCGTTTCGCAAGACTGTGTTTTCTATGGACTATTTTTACAAGACGACAATTTCCCCCCCATTGGAAAGCATTAAATAGATGTCGATTCATTCCAATGGGAAACCGCATTTCACAAGTCGATGTTTTCGCAAGACAGTGATTTTCGTGGAACGAATTAACATCGTCTTGCGAGGTACCACTTGTAACAGGTTCCCAAATACAGACATAAAGAGGGTTTAAAAACAAAAAGCTATATCAAAACAGGAGTTTAATTTAAGGAAAGGTATTTGTGAACCTTACTGTTCCATATAAATGCCTGGAAGAAGGGTTGAAAACATAAGTCCTTGTGGTTATTTGCAAAATTTGTTAAGGGGGACCATATGGAAAGGAATGAGTCATGAGCTTGAGAATTTCTTGAGCATTTGATTCGTTGTGCTAATTTTTCCATCAGGGCTATGCTCCAGAGCCATCTTCTCCTTTTCTGTAGTGTCAGATTTTTGCCACCCAAATGAGAGCAGCAAGGCACATAAGCAGAATCAGTCATTTGTGCTGTTCAGTATCCTCCAAAAAACAAAACAAAAGGTAGAAGACTACAGAAGGGGAGAGATGGACAAGTGGTTCAGTGATCCTTGCCATCTCCTTCAAAACTTTTACTCCAAATTGGGAAATCAGTGAGCAACTCCACCACTTATATAAATAACAGCTGGGGAAGCTACAACCTCTCCAGCACTTTGCTTTTAAGTTTTTGTTGATAATAACTAATTTTGAGAGGGGGTAGAACACCAACAATAAACCAATTTGAAAATATGCTCTCTGATGTATAAAGAGATGGGAGATTGAGAGACCTATTGTTCTACAGAATATCAAGTATCATCATCAATCGAAAAGCCAATACCTTTTTCCCTAGACCATTTTTTCCACCCAAAATGCTTTTATATATGACATTGATTAATAAGACATATATTGTGGAGGTTAGTCTTCTGTTCTTTGGTTTGCTTAATAAAATTTTGAAAAGGTGATAGAGGGTATGCTACTCAGGCTTTGACAGCTGGATGTGAAACTAAGTGAATAACCTGATGTATTTGCATGCCAAAGTCTATGGGTGAATCTCTTTGTTTTCAAATCTGCAATTCTGAATTCAGAGTAAACCTACAAATAGTTCCCTGGAATCCCAGCCCTTAGATTGAGAAAATAATATAAACTTCTGGAACAACAATCAACATAGTTTTTTTTTAAAAAAAAGAAGAAGTAACCTTTGGGATAATTGTCATTTTAACAGCTGCAATCTTGCACTACCAGGATAAACTGGATTTATTCCAACTAGCTGGTATTTGTTTAATTTGTGGAAAATGTGCATTAAAGTTTAATGATATAATCTTGGAAATTTCATTCAAAGGGATTATTTCCAAGTATTTAAGAGAGAAGGAAGTAACTTGAATGCTTCCTATATTTGTTAGTTGTTCTCTTAAAATATGGTTTGTATTAAAGACTAATATCTCAGACTTGCTCTTATTAATTCTTAACCCAGACAGTTTCCTAAATTATTCTAGAAGAGTCAATATGCATGAAATTTCTTTTAGAGAGTTAGTAACAGCTAAATTATCTGAGAACAATTTTATTAGGTTCTTTTCCCCCTTAATACATCTTCCTGTTAAAGTTGGAGCATGATTAATTAGGTTGGCAAAGACAAATAGTAGGAGGGACTATGAGCCACCCTGCTTTGGAACCCAAAATATATCAACAAAACAGGAACCTATTTCATTGGTTTTAACTATAATATTTTCCTCAGAATACAAGGACTTTTTAAACTTTTATGAAATCTTGTCTCATGTCTATTGCCTCACCAACTGTAAAAAAATATGGCCATTCAAGTTCGTCAAATGCTTTAAAGTGTCAAATGGTGCTATGGCACATGAAGATGACTTTGACTGACTCCGATAAAATAATGTTTAACAATCTCCTTACTGGATCTGAAATTTGTCTAGATGTTACAGAGCCAAAATTGGTCATTTTAAATACACTATAGGGCTAGAGAATTAAGTCAGGATACTGGTAAAGAATTTTGCATCTTGAGATATTGTTGGTGACAGGATGATAAGAATCAGCTTATGAAGAATCCTTGACAGTTGCATTTTCAACTTATTTTACTAAAGGAATTTTCATCAGGGTACTGAGACAGTCCTAAAACCACAAAAATGAAAACATCAGGCATTTGGCTGCAGAGCCAGAGGTTGGAAGTTCAATTCCCCACTGTGCCTCCTTGACAGGGGATGGACGTGATGATGCATAGATTACAGTGGTGCCCCATTTGACGACAATAATCTGTTCCAGCAAAATCGCTGTTAAGCGATATTGTCGTCAAGCGAAAAAAACCTACTGGAATGCATTGAAAACCAGTCAATGTATTACAATAGGGAAATACCTCATCGTCCAGCAAAGATTGCCCATAGAGAACCGCCGATCAGCTGTTCAAAGTCACAGTAATGCGAAGCTTCCCTCTGGAAAGCAGCCATTTTGTGAAGGGAGGGGAGCCATTTTGCAAACGGAAGCCATTTTGCGGAGCCAGAAAAATCATCGTTAAGCAAACAAACAGTTCGTTTTGTTATCGCAATAGCAATCGCAAAAATGTCATCGTGAAGCAATTTCGACGTCATGCGGGTTAAGCGTATAGTGGGGCACCACTGTACCTTTTAGCTCTGCAGTTCTAAGATAAGATGTTGTTCTTGTTTAGTTGTTTAGTCGTGTCTGACTCTTCATGGCCACATGGACCAGAGCACACCAGGCCCTCCTATCTTCCACTGCCTCCTGGAATTGGGTCAAATTCATGTTGGTTGCTTTGATGACACTGTCCAACCATCTCATCCTCTGTTGTCCCTTTCTCCTCCTGCCTTCACACTTTCCTAACATCAGGGTCTTTTCCAGGGAGTCTTCTCTTCTCATGAGATGGCCAAAGTATTGGAGCCTCAGCTTCAGGACTTGTCCTTCCAGTAGGCACTCAGATTTGATTTCCTTTAGAATGGATAGGTTTGTTCTCCTTGCAGTCCAGGGGACTCTCAAGAGTCTCCACCAGCACCACAATTCAAAAGCATCAATTTTTCGGCGGTCAAATTTCTTTATAGTCCAGCTCTCACTTCCATACACCACAACAGAAAAAACCATAGCTTTGACTATTCGGACTTTTGTTGGCAAGGTGATGTCTCTGCTTTTTAAGATGCTGTCAACGTTTGTCATCACTTTCCTCCCAAGAAGCAGGTGTCTTTTAATTTCGGGGCTGCTGTCACCATCTGCAGTGATCATGGAGCCCAAGAAAGTAAAATCTGTCACTACCTAAGATAAGATACCATTTATTAAAAATAAACCTCTATACAAAGTTTTAAAATCCAGTACTATTCATTAACTGAAAACCTCAACTTCAGCATAGTGTAAGCAATCTAGTGTCCACCAGACATTCTTGACTTCAACTTCCAGCCTTCCTGATGCTGGGTCATACTGGCTGGGACCTCCTGCATTGAGCAGGGGGTGGACTTGATGGCCTTGTAGGCCCCTTCCAATTTCACTTTTATATGATTCTATGATATGGGAATTATACTCTAAAACAGGGGTCCCCAACCCCTGGTCCATGGCCCTGTACCAGGCCATGGCAGGACTGGGCTGCTGAGACAGATCTCCCACCACCCTGCATGCACTCCCCCCCATCCCTGCACGGCCTGCCCACCCGCACACACAGGTACCCCTCCATGCATGGAAATCCCCCCCAACCAGTCCACAGTTTGGAAAAAATTGGGAACTACTGCTCTAAAACACCTGGAATTTCCTATCCCACTGTGTCAGCAGTCTGGGGTATGCCGGATGGAATGAATTCATCCTATGCTGTTGTTCTATATGTAATGTAGACAACTAATCCTCAGGGTGAAGAGCTTCAACCCATTAGAATGGCAATTGGTTGCAGGGATGACTCATGGTTTCAGAAAGGGCAATTCCTCACCCATATATTTCAGGTTGAGATGTTCTCTTACACTTCGAGATCCAAAGAGGTTTTTCCTTTGGTTATTTTATTTAGTGTAATGTACTCTTTTATGAGCACAGAAAAGTTATTGGTTTTTTTAATTACATCTCTCAGACACACATACCCATGTCTAGCCAGTATGCTAGTGATACTGAGTAGAGAATTATAGGATTTGTAAGCGTCTTCATAATTAGGCAGACAGACATTGAACATAACATATAAACAAGCCTTTCAAACCAGGAATTCTTGCCTTGTCTCTGATTATATCTGCAGATATAATCTGCAGTCAATGTACTGTATAGGAGAGCAAAGTTACCAGTATAGGACTATGGTTGTTGATAGAAGTTTCATGATAAACAGCACATCTTGCCTAGTTTGATAGTAGGGGCACATTCATACTAGCTTCAGATAACCAAACATTATCTTCACTCACAATAGAGCTCTGTGCTGAAAATTAAATATTTTCTCAACTAGAAATAATTTGAAACAAAGAGTAGATCTGGAGTAACACAATGTGACTGCTTTCAGAAAAAAATTGCCATATTACTCTATTTTGGCAATAACAAAAACAAGGAAAAAAAGACAAAGAGAAAAGTACTGTGATGCCTTTGAGACTAAAAGATTTATTTCAATGTGAGATCTTAAGGAACTTCATCAGACACAATCACGCAATAACAAGTTAATTACCACAAGAAAAAAGGAAGCAGACATAAGGTGCTTATCTGTGGAAAAGTCTGCTAAATGCAAGTTCCATGACAGAATTAAGTGGCTGAAGTAAATGATGGCAAGATTCTAGCATCAATATGCAAAGGAAGGTGAAACTTGTAATTGTCCAGTGACTGCCCAGAAGAAGTGAATAAAAATTACCTCAGGACATCCCTCAAATTCATAGACTCTAAGTGGCAAGTAGGCTATTCAGGAAAGATAACAAAACAGCTTTTTAAATTACTCTGATTCATTTTCTGCTTCACGAGCTACACCTTGTTGTTATCATTATTTTTAGCCAACAAGCAAATTGCACCAAGAAGGAAATGTAATAAGCATAGTTCACCCTCAGAGCTGGCCCTGCCATTAGGCAGAGTAAAAGCACTTGTCTCAACAGCAGGTGCTGAGGCTACTACAGTGGACCCTTGACTTACAGACGGCTTGACTTACAGACTTTTTGAGTTACAGACTTCTCTGGCCACAAAATTTAGGTTTGACTTGCAGACTGAGATTTGACTTACAGACCAGAAAAAAACAAAATGGAACAAAAACGGCCTGTTACAGGATTAATCAGTTTTCAATGCACTGTAGGTCAATGGAGACTTGACTTACAGACTTTTTGACTTGAGAGCAGCCTTCCAATACGGATTAAGTTCTCAAGTCAAGACCCCACTTTAGTGGAAAAGAGCTGGTCTGGGTCCCTAAACTAGTATGCTGTCTTCTTGTCCATTGCCACTGTAGAAGAGTGACTCAATTGCCAGCCCAGTTGGCTTTTGTATATAGAACAGAAGGGGGTACCATCTTGCTCTTTGCCTCTAGCTGCAAAATAACTGGCTGCTTTTAAGGAGATTTGGCAACATATGATGGGAAAAAGCCTTGCACTTTCGTATGCAGTTTTCTACATTTTTACACTGCTTTGCAATATTAAGTTTTCATGTTACTTTAAAAACCTTTTTAAAAACAAAATACATACCTAAGAAGTCACTGAAAAGTCAGAAGTGGAAAGAAGCTGGAGGAAATTTATTGAAGTATTCTAAAATTGGCCTTCTTCCTTTAGGATATCAGTATAGAAATATGATTAACGGAAATGAAATAATTAGGATGATTAAAAACTTGATAGTAGCAGAACAAAGAAACAAAAAAACAAGATTGTATTACTGCATAACAATATATTTATAATTTATCATTTTTATTTGCATTGTGCCCTCATCAATCAACTCGTCTGCTAGGTTTATGTGAATGTGTTTACATGTGTTTGTATGCACAGACACACAGATATACTACACCATAAATACAAAATAAAAATATCAAATATCAAATATTTAATGGGCTTTAAATTCACTAAATAAACACTTAGAACAGATCTACTGAAATCAATGGGAATTAAGTTAGTCATTACTAACTTTATTCCCTTTTTTAAAAAAAAGGTTTGTTGGATATGACTAGACAGCCAATTGTCCTGGGCTGGAATAAGGTCATTTTGAGGTATGGTGTGCCATTTGGATTCTCAGTGTGGTGCAGTGGATAGAGTGACAGACTACAACTCTGGAAAACAGGGTTCAAATCCCCACTCAGCCATGGAAACTCACTTGGGGAGTGGATCTGGCAAAATCACTCCTTGAATATCTCACTTACCTTGAAAACACTATTAGGCTCACTATAAGTCAGTTCTGCCTTGATGGCACAGAACACAACATACATGCCATTTGGTGTGATTGGGTGGTTTGGGGGCAGGAAACCACACCACACCTCACGTGACCCTATTTAGCCAATTCCTCCCTTTAAAAGTAAAGAACACAAATAACAAAAACTATCCACTTCCATTTCCCCGCCTTTCACCCCCTCCCCATTATTTGTAAGTGGCATGCCACTGAATTTGCTTGCCACTCAAGTGAAACAGCACTGTATTTGATTTGATCAAATTGTAGTAATAAGTGAAAAACTGCCACTATGAGGGATCTGCTTTTGCTCAATAGCAGCAAACACGCATGGCGGAGCAAAAACAGAGCAAGCTTACCTGCACTATGAAAACAGTAGCTCCTGCCAAGGACCCAAAAAGGTGTTAGCAGACATGGTTAACAGTGGGGCAGGTGCACTATTACCAGAACATTATGCGGCCACTAAAAATGGATCAAACCAGCCCATTCATAAAGTGTTCTAAACCACAGGATGAAGTCCTGTCTGATTGCAAATTATGGCGAAATCTAGATCCACTCCAGGAGAAGTAAGTCATATCTACTGTTGTACCAGATGGGTTTTGGGGTTGTTGTTGTTGGCTTTAAATCTCTCTTTGTCCATTTTTAGGAAGCATTAGAAGTATAACACTTTTCAGCAATCCTGGTCTATAACAGGATTACAGTGGACCCTCTACTTACAGAATTAATCCGTACTGGAACGGTGGCTGCAGGTCGAAAAGTCTGTAGGTCGAGTCTCCATTGACCTACAATACATTGAAAACCGATTAATCCCATAACCAGCCATTTTTGTTCTATTTTTTTTCCATTTTGGGTTTTTTCCTGGTATGTAGGTTGATTCTCCAGCTGCAAGTCAAATCTAAATTTTGCGGCCAGAGAAGTCTGTAACTCGAAAAGTCTGTAAGTCGAGCCATCTGTAAGTTGAGGGCCCACTGTACCATTTTTTCCAGTGGCACCAGCAATCGCCATTAGTCATAGATAGAAGAGTGGCACTGGGTCTCCACACCCCACCCCACCACACCACACCCCATCCCCACACACACACATGACTGTCTTCACCAGGGGGCCAAAACAGTGTGACAGTCTCCTTGGCTGACAGATGAGAAACATTGCTGAGGCTCAGCACCTGCAGCTAGAGAGGAGTGCTGAGTTGAGCAGTGTTCTACCATTGTCATTGGATTTTAAAAGGGAGCACCCCAGTGTGCTTGAGCTGCTGTGCTGCCTTGCATCTAGTCAAGCTTGCAGCTGAAAATACGGTGCAGTTGGGGAATGGCTGTGATTTAATGTACTTCCAAGTACTACAGGGCACTCTCCTTAAAGAAACTGCTGTAAATTATTGGTGACTAATTCCACTCTGGATGGAGGGCAGGCTATGTTCCCCCAGTACAAGAGTCTCACTTGTATCTAATAATTGTTATATCTTCTCTGAAAATTTACCGCCGATGTCTCAATTTTAACAATTTAAATAACAAGCTTAACCAAGTGGAACCAGGCAAAGGCAGGCAGGCTCCCTTGATGGAAGCAGGACAACTCTTATGTCTGAGCCCATTTATACTTTGACATGAGCAGTGACACACAGAGATGAAATCTGTTTAAAGGCGCAGCTTTCTCAGCTCAATGACAGCTTTGGAGTGTAAAGAAAAAACTGTTTCACAAAAGAGCATACCTATTAACTTTATTTAGGGAGAATGTGTTGTGTGAGGGGAAGAATGAGAAACACTAACATAATGAGAGGCATGTGTGCATACAAGCATGCAGAACAGATGCCTGATTCCAAACCCTGAGCATGTACTGTAAGATAAATACAATTTCTCTGGCAAAAAAAAAAGCCTTGGGAAACTCACAGAGGCCCATCTGACCTAGGAACGACCACTTCTGTTACTAAAGTCAGAAGGTAAAGGTAAAGGTTCCCCTTGACAATTTTTGTCCAGTCGTGTTCGACTCTAGGGGGCGGTGCTCATCCCCGTTTCCAAGCCATAGAGCCAGCGTTTTGTCCAAAGACAATCTTCCGTGGTCACATGGCCAGTGCGACTTAGACACGGAACGCTGTTACCTTCCCACCGAGGTGGTCCCTATTTATCTACTTGTATTTGCATGCTTTCGAACCGCTAGGTTGGCGGGAGCTGGGACAAGCGACGGGAGCTCACTCTGTCGCGTGGATTCGATCTTACAACTGCTTGGTCTTCTGACCCTGAAGCACAGGCTTCTGCGGTTTAGCCCACAGTGCCACCACGTCCCTACGTCCCAAGTCAGAAGGGAGCCCTATTATTCCTTGGGATATTCTGCTTAGAGCTGTATGAAGGCTGTGATGAGCACCATGATAACCAGTTGGAGGCACTGTCCCTATTTTATGTGCTGGGAGGAAAGGATGACAAGGTGCTCAAATGGACTATATCCAAGTTCTGAAAGATAAGCTAAACATTAAAAGGACTGTACTTCCTATCATCAACATATTAGTCCTTAAGTTACAGGATTTCCTCCAATCATCAGAATTGCAAATTAACCTTAAGTTTACCTCCTGGTTTGAGGTCTTAAAAATTCAAATAGCTGCAATTCTGTGCAAAAATAATTTTTCTGATTATGGTTCCCCACTCTGACCCCAAACTCATCAGCAAGTGTTTTTCTCAATGTCAGGGATTGGAGGGGGTGTGAAGGGTTCATTTGCTCTCCATGTCTGCTCTAATTCCTCAAATTATCAGCAGTCCTAGTTGATGCTACTTTAATTTTTTTTAAAAAAACCTCTGCAAAGTAAATGCAAATATCCTTCAACATCACATGTGTCTTGATTCTTCTATAAAATTTTAAAGGGCACAAGAAATCTGGCTGCTTTTCATTCCAGCATGTAAATGACTAAAAAGAAGGAAATATATTATCATAAAAGAGCATGGCAAAGGACAATGACTCAGAAACAACAAAGGGGTTTACCATTCCCTTTCTGAAGACTATCCTCCATTTTATTATTTTATCCTATAGTCTTTGACAAATAATAGTGCATGTAAATAAACTGTACTAAGCAAGTGAACAGCTGGGAATGCTTTGTGAGCACAATTTAAAAAAAACAAAAAACAAAAAAAGGCCCTTTGTATCATTTAATGCCACAAAATCTTTGTATAGATGGCTATTTCAATAGCTGGGAAACTGGTTCCAGCCAAGGTGAAACTGATTTCAGTAAGTAGGTGTATCTGGAACGGAGAGAAACCCACCGGTTTTGTCAGCTGTCAGAGAGACTGCAACCACCTTGCCAAATTCAGGGAACCTGCCATAAGCACCTTGCAATACCCTAAGGCTCAGTAACTTAAAAGAAAGAAAACATATGTGACAGATGGCTGGTTGCCTTTCCTAGGTACTTCCTTTCTATTATGAAATAAAAGCGACCCCATTTACCCAGACCACCAAGGCGGGATGTAGAAGGCAACAGGAATAGTGATCATGGAGACTCACAGCACACTGAATGTGGTGTGTGAAGCTACTAAAAAAAAACAACCCTATAATGGTACAATGGCCCACATATGTATTGCTAAGAAATCTCAGTGTTCATAAGGAATGGAAACAGCAGCTCTCACACAGTATCTGACACGTATTAATAATTCCTATAAATGTATCCCTGCCCTGGGGCTGCCATTTTGTTCTTTTTACTGGCTTTTCTCCTTGAGCAGCAGGATCGTATAAGATTGAAGCTGGTGAATCCAGGACGGCAGAGGCTTTTGTGACTAGTTAAGAATATATATTTCTATAAATAATTGATGGTCTCCTGTGATGTGTGTGTTTGTTTTGCCCCCAGCCATAGGAGCAAATGACAGATCGCAGATATATTGACCCCATTTCATATTCTGTTAGCTTACTCTTTCAATATAAGGTAGGATTCCTTGAAACGTCCCCTTCATAGGCTACACATTTATTGATAGCTTCAGAACAAGATAGTGTGTAAAGCCAAGGCAGGTGAATATTCTATTTACTTCATTTCTTGACATGAATTTCCATCAACAATCTGACAGAAAGAGCCTAAAAAATAGGGTGAACTTCACTCACATAACCATCAGACTTCGAGTACATAGCTCTTCAAAATGTAGTTTGAATTCCTCAATATTTGAACTGTGTTGACACTTCCTAATGTTATACTCCTTATCTTGAACAGCTCTAGGGAAAGCAGCTATAGGATTTCTTCCCATTTAGGGCAAAGTTCCACCTATTAAAAGGGATGTGGTGGCGCTGCGGGCTAAACCGCAGAAGCCTATGTTGCAGGGTCAGAAGACCAAGCAGTCGTAAGATCGAATCCACGCAACGGAGTGAGCGCCCGTTGCTTGTCCCAGCTTCCGCCAACCTAGTGGTTCGAAAGCATGCAAATACAAGTAGATAAATAGGGACCATCTCGGTGGGAAGGTAACAGTGTTCCGTGTCTAAGTTGCACTGGCCATATGACCACGGAAGATTGTCTTCGGACAAAACCCTGGCTCTATGGCTTGGAAATGGGGATGAGCACCACCCCCTTCGAACACAACTGGACAAAAATTGTCAAGGGGAACCTTTACCTTTACCTTTTTTCCACCTATTAAATTTGGACGTGAAGATGGCTGAGAATTTCATTCTGTTTGGTTTTTATAAGATATTTCCAAAAATTGTGAATGTAGGAGAAAGGGACACTGGCAGTTTCATCTAACCTTAGTGCATGGTCCATTGCCCTTATCCTGCAAATATTTAAAATATTTAATAATGGTCCACATATCTACAAAAACAATCGCTATAACATAAATTGGGTTTTCTTTCACTTCAAAAAGACATATGAGACTTCTGCTAATAGTAGTTCAATTTAAATCAGTTCATTAATAAAATGTGTATTATTTCCAATTCGTTGTTTTGGATGCTAAGCTTTTGAATGACAGTGTTTACATACTCTTTTTCTGTATGAGATTGTACCAGAAATAGAAACTAGATTCTCAGCCACAGCATTCAAATACAGATGACTGTATCAAATATGATCAATACAATTTGGTCAGAATGATTGACCTAGGTGAAAACAAGCAGAACTCTGCTCATTACCACTTCATAGTATGTGACGGTAATTGTCAAGAGACATATCCAGCCATTATTACAGCCCTTTCCACTAACTGCTCTGAAGGCATCAGTCCTAGCTGGCATGGCCAATGAGGAGGAATGCTAGGAGCTGCCACCCAACATCTGAACATGGCTGCCCAAGATCTACTAAAACCCGATGGTTGACCTGCAAGCCCTAGCCATGACAAGCGTAACCTGTTAAGGTGCTATTAGAAACCCCGGAACAATGTTTTTCTGGTCAGCAATGTAATGAGATAGCTACTTCCATGGGGGGGGGGAGTGTGTAGAGGGATAGCTTTTAAATTCCTGGTGCATGATAAAAATCTAATACTGTATGCCTTGGGGTTCGCTATTTGACTTCTAAAATGTTTATTTCCATTATAATATTTTACCTTTTTCCATAACCAGATAGATAGATAGATAGATAGATAGATAGATAGATAGATAGATAGATAGATAGATAGATAGATAGATAGATAGATAGATAGATAGATAGATAGATAGATAGATAGATAGATAGATAGATAGATAGATAGGTAGGTAGGTAGGTAGGTAGGTAGGTAGGTAGGTAGGTAGGTAGGTAGGTAGGTAGGTTGAGTGAGTGAGTGAGTGAGTGAGTGAGTGAGTGAGTGAGTGAGTGAGTGAGTGAGTGAGTGAGTGAGTGAGTGAGTGAGTGAGTGAGTGAGTGAGTGATTGGCATAAGTAAAAATTGGACATAGTCACGGTGGTTTGTTAGGTAACTACATATATAGGCATCAAGAAGGCAGAAAAGTGTTAGACATCCTTAAGGGGACAACGGTTTGTCTCATAACAATTGTATCAAGGATGTCTGCAACTCTTTCTACAATGTCAGTCATCTCAGCTGCCAGCATATAGCGAACTTTATCCAGAACTGACCTCCCTTCCAGCTTTAATAAAATTGGGGCTATTAACCTTGATCAGCCGATCGAGTGAAGCGGGCAGTGCGAAAACATATCAACAAGGGATTCCGGCACCCTTTGTTCACATGGGCAGTGCCTTTCAGAATAGGGAACTGCATTAAATCTGCCGTATAATATAGCAGTAGGCATGACATTGCATCTGGCTGAAGAAAAGGCCCTAAGTTTTGGGGGGCATTTGAGCGAGGAAAGGTAGGCAGCAGGTTTACCCATTTTAGGAATTTATTGGCAGAATTTATTGGCAGAACTACAAAGATCCTGGAATTCAATATCCAAAATTCTTCTTTTAATAATTTGGAAAGCTAGCTCTTGACTTAGAGCTCCAAGGTAGTCGCTATTTCAATTTTTTCAAGAGGACCGTT
The DNA here is from genome assembly GCF_051106095.1 of Pogona vitticeps. Classification (NCBI taxonomy): domain Eukaryota; kingdom Metazoa; phylum Chordata; class Lepidosauria; order Squamata; family Agamidae; genus Pogona; species Pogona vitticeps. The sequence continues at coordinate 35,934,954 of NC_135788.1, read as the reverse complement.
GACCCAAAAGGCAGGATAGAGTCCCTCAGAAGCTGGTAGAATAAACTGTCCATGTTTGAACTGTAATAGATATTTAACCAAAATTTGAATGATCTCAACCAAACTACAGTCTGTATTAAAGATACTCTGAACTCCAGACAGAGTACAGAGTAGGGCATGCATCTAGGTAGTCCTAATGCTTTGCATAAGGAGGATTGTAGCTGTTCAATCGATCGATCCATAGCACTTGCCCAAACTGGGAAACCATAGAGGGCTTGTGAAATAATTTTGGACTTGAAAACTTGTAGTGCTGCTGGGACAAACTGATTTCCTGAATTATAGTAAAAGCACAGAATAGATTGAGTAGTGATCCTAGCTGTGTTTATAGCCATTTTTCGATGGGGGACCCAAGAGTGTTTATAATGAAAAAGAACACCTAAATATTTATACTGTTTAATCTGTTCTATGCGATTTCCATTTAGGTTCCATGTTTTGGCAAAAAACAGTATTTTTTATTTATTATAATTTAATTGCATTTTATTTTTGCTCGTATACTCTGCACATCCATTAATCAGATGTTTAAGGCCCGGGTGAGTGTGGGAAATGATGACTACATCATGTGCATAGAGTAGTATCGTGATGGGACGAGTTCCCAATTTGGGAGGGTGGCCATCAAGGTTTGTCAAAACCTAACCATAACCAAGATAAGTGGCAAGCTGATCCTAATGAGGTAAGTGCCCTTAAGTTTTCTCTAGTTGCAATGTACATTTTACAAGAAATATATGGCTGACATTGATCCACATTTCTTCTTTGATAAAGTATCCTCGGGAGCACTCCAACAGACTAGGAATGATTTGGGGGAGGCTTTTTTTCCTCCCTCTCTAAAACTCATACTGTAGCATCATAGGTTAGTTACAAAAATGTGGAGACCAATAATTACCAGGGCAACCTTCCATAGAAGAACAAACAGCTCATAAAACTACAGACTTGGTTGGTTGGTTGGTTGGTTGGTTGGTTGGTTGGTTGGTTGGTCGGTCGGTCGGTCGGTCGGTCGGTCGGTCGGTCGGTCGGTCGGTTGGTCGGTTGGAAACTGTCTTGATCACATTGGCATATGATATTCACTGGGAGATGACCAAAGAAAGTGTAACCCTCTTGACTCCCATGTATTTTTCACTGGGTTTTGATACAATTGAACATGGTATCCTGATTCTTTCTGTGCCACCTGAGAAAAGTAATGCTGACAGGGCCTGGTTCTGCTTTTCCCAGAAGATACTGCTGGAAGACTGCTGTGATGGCTCGCATACCACAACTATCGTTCTTGTCTCCCATGCTTTTTAACAACTTCATCAAGTTGTTTGGGATGAAGGATCATTCCTGTGAGGAAGATACAGTCTTTGGCAACAAAAACAACTCGAAAGTAAGTATTGAGCTTCGAAATATTTGTTGGCTGGTTGTTTTGTTGAAAAAGGAGCTTTACCTCCTTCGTGTACTAGGAGGCAAGACAGATTATAGCTTGATGGATTAGATTTTACTTGCAGCAGGATAGATCCCCCTTTTCACCATGTTGCTCATTGGATAATGCACAAACTGTATTGTTGTCATGAAAGAAAAGGCACTCTCCCTTCTGTGTATCTTTGGAAGTTTGGAGCAACCAGTTTCCACAATACCCCAGCCAACAAGACTAGTGCAATCAAAAGAACGAATTTACCCACTGCTGGCAAAATGAATTAACTGCAAGTAATTAGTTATTTGTAGCTGGTTACTTCCAAGCTCCAAGATAAATCAGTGGTTCAACTGAGTCACCTTCCTGCCCATTACCTTATTCAAATGCTCCAAATCAATGGCCTCCAAATCAAAGAGCATACTGCATCAGTAGAGCAATAAATATGATCAGACTGAAAGTATTTGTGACTTCTTATGTTTTTTATTATTTATGGGTTTGTGAGCACCCACTGTGCCCCCTTCCATGACAACACCACGAGTAGTTTCAGAAGCAGGCTCCTTTGTTGACCAATGGAACTTTTAAAGGGCCAACCAGCAGTTAACCAAAACAAACAATGCTAGGCACCATGGAGTTAACTTCATTCCCTCAAATTGCAGGTCACTGCCCCTCCATAGACTTTACAGGGAGTTGCAGGCTGAGGCCTCTCACAGGTGGCCCAGGCACAAGGTTCTGCAACAAGGATGATGGGTGCATGCTATCAAGCATTGCTCCCCCAAGGTCCCCAGCAACAGCCGCCAGGACACAGACATGGTAGTCCTCATGGGTGCCTCATGTGAACTCTACAAAGACTTGGCTGGCATCTCCCGTGTAGCAGAACGGGGGGGGGGGGGGCGGGGAGGTGCATGACACAGAACCTCTTGGGCTCAAGGGGAGGGTAGCTGGGGGGTTTCTCTGATGGGGCCACTTATCCCTGGTGCTTCTTCTTCTGGTGGTGGCCCCACCACTGGTTCTCAAGCCTTTGGGCTTCTTAGCACCTTGTTTGGTCCTGGTGGACCCCGTCAGCTTCCTCCAGAAGCACCAGCAGCTTCACCCACTCGGCAGTGTTGGAATCATGGGCAGACTACCTCCCAGCTGGCCTTAGACTTCAGTGGTGGCGGCAGCACCTCTTGAGTCACTTGTGTTGGCCCAATAATCCTCCTATCCTGTCTCTTGCTCCTCCTTAAGTCCAAGTCCTTTCATGACCACACCTGTAGTTTCAAGAGCATTGCCTGTCTCCACCTCACCAACACCCCAGTCCACAGGTAAGCTGTGGGTAGGGAATCCATCCAGTGTTCCTCAAGAGGTGGAGAGTTCACTCTAAGACCGGGGGTGCATGTCCAGGGGGACCCTCCCTGGTTCCACAAGGTTATTTCCTTTTAATAGAATATGTTTCTCTTTGCCTTCATTTTACCTTTACTCCAATCCTGTGAGACTGAAAGAGATAGGCCCAAGGTCACTTAGTTGGACTGCCAGGTCTCAGGGTACCATCTGAAGTCTCAAGGAAGTGCAGTCCTTCTCTGGGCCTCCATGTGGGGAGACAAATTTCCAGATGAGCAGAGGTAGAGAAGGAGGAAGTTTGATTTTCCTGTGGGAGGTGGTTTAAGAACCAAGGTATCCCTCTCCACCTTTTCCTAACAGCTACCCGGGCTCCCAGGCTTAGCACAAAAGTCTTTTATGTGTGCTTCGCTTATTTTCCTCCTAACCCTTGCCTGCCCCATCTCTGTGACATCATAAGGACACACCCTCTGGTCCTAGATTTTGGCCTTGAAATCTGAAGGAGTGGGATGCTGTTAACCTGACAACCCTGTCCCCCTCTGAGTGTCGTGGCTTAGTTCCCAAAAATCCCAATCCAGAAATCTAAACTTGTCACTGTATTGACTCTGCTGACAATGATCAAGAATTCCTTCCCTGTGAGATATGAGGTGTAAAAATGCTAAAACTGATATTGCAAGTAGCCTTCAAACCATTTTGTCCTCGTATCTTCCCTGTCTTCTTCAGCATATCCCCAAACTTCCCCTGCTTATTATCCTGGTGCTCTTTAAGATTTCTTTACCATTTAAACTCCATTAGAGTAAATTATTACCCACTATGCTAATGTAAATGTGAGAAAAATGTATTTCACCCTCTCTGTGTCATCAGTCCAGTCCCACTGGGACTTCAAGTGGGATTACTTGAGTGAGTAACTCCTCATCAGTGTAAGGGGGTCATAATTCCTACATGGAGCTCCCACAGATGAAGATTTACCACTATGCCTGGAGAGGGGCATTCTGTTCCAGACCTATGTGGCCATTTATTCCCAGGAAAAAGACTTCCTTTTCAAACTGTCCTTCTTTCCTCTTATGAAAGCTTCAATCCAAATTAATGCAATTACTCCAGGGGCTTGTCTGTTTAGCACCAGTCAGTGAGACTCAGAATAGGAGTATTCTTATGACCAAGACTGTCTCTGCTGCCACAGTCATCTGGTCTGCACCATTTGTAATGACAGCATTGCAAAGAGGTGAACAGGTATTACTCTGATACAATAGAACCTCCACACATTAAAATTTCTGCTGATTTGCAGAGGGGTTAAAACTTCCTGCTTCTGCTTCAGTTTCCACCAAAAAAAAACCCTACATGGCAGCGAAAATCCTTTAACTAAAAATCTGTCAGCATCACAGAAAAGACACCTTCAGGTTTATCTGACCACTTATCTGGAGAGATCTGGCAGTTGTAGTCTAAAAGGTAACTTTTACCGCTGTTTCTAATGCCCCACTCCCCTTTCCAGGCAAACCAAGGAAGGACAGTTTTCTGGGGTTGACGAGGTACCTTTGCTAAAATCCGAAGAGCGTTTCCTTTGCAAGAAACATATGTCTGTTTAATTAAACTATTTCTAGGATGATGCAGACTTGATTGCACATCCAAATGAAGAGAATTACACTATAATCCAGACATGGCTTTAGGGTTAGACTAAGGTGATGCATTCTGCTCAAATGCTAAGTGCATAATCTTGAATCAATTTTGTAAAATCTCCTTCTCTTAATAGGAATGTTTACTAGGGCAAAATACGATGTGGTCCTAGTTTGGAAAGACTGGAACATAAGGTCCCCGCACGTATGCAAATAAAAATAAAAAGCCTTCCCTCTTTCCCTTTCTTGTCAGAAAGAATAGAGATGCTCTGCGCTGCTGGTTTGCAGGCTCTATGGTTAGGGGCAATGCTCTGACAACCGCCCAGCTCACAAGAAGCCATGAGAGTTGATTCTAGATGATGCTGGCAGCAGCGTAGCCTCACTTGGCTGGGGGAAATCTCTTGTGCCAATGCAAGCAAACACCAGGAAGTTGGACATCACTGTTTTCCTTTTAGGGAAAAAAAGTGGCAATTCAGCCTTATTGTTCAAGGTATCATTTAAGATTTTATTTAGCATTATAAATTAAGAATTAAGTGTGGGCGGCATATAAATTAAATAAATAAATAAATAAACCATCTGAAAAATCTAGATGAATAATAGTAATAGTAATAGTAATAACTGAGCAAGTTGGGTCCTCTTTTGGTGAAAGATGGGGGATAAATTATAAAATTAAATGAAATTATCAGTGGTAACCATGAATAATATCTGTTGTTACTCTGAACCAGAGATCTTTGAGTGGTTGCCTTAACACCACCAAGATTGCTAACCCGGATGGAACCACTAGCACAGTATCAAGAGCACACAAAATCAATCAGAAACTGGTCTTGTTTTCTATAGGAATCAAATGTATATTTGTAAAACATAGCCATTATGGTAGCAACATGGGGCAGAAAGAAATATTCAGGGTAGAAATAAGATACAGATAATCCCATCATTACAGAAGAAAGCATGCTATTCTTGGAGGGAATCATCCCCAGGCACCGCTAGCTGAGCTGATGGGAGTTGTAGTCTGACACATCTAGAGAAGATTAGGCTGGGAAAGGTACTCTGAAACATTCCTAGTTTCCTTTCCTCCAAACAAAGAAGGCTTCCTATGATAAAGAAATCTCTCTTTCCAATAAAGTCTTTTTTAAGACGAAATTACAGTAAGACCCCTCCCATATCCGAGGTTCGGTATCCACGGTTTCAGTTATCAATGATCTGAAAATATTAAAACTATTTTTTTAATCCAGAAAAATACTATTTCACATGTATTACCACAATACTAGAGGGACGTGGTGGCACTGTGGGCTAAACCGCAGGAGCCTGTGCTGCAGGGTCAGAAGACCAAGCAGTCATAAGAGCGAATCCACGGGACGGAGTGAGCACCCGTCGCTTATCCCAGCTCCCGCCAACCTAGCAGTTCGAAAGCATGCAAATGTGAGTAGATAATTAGGTACCACCTCAGTGGGAAGGTAACAGCGTTCCGTGTCTAAGTCGCACTGGCCATGTGACCACGGAAGATAGTCTTCAGACAAAACTCTAGCTCTATGGCTTGGAAACGGGGATGAGCACCGCCCCCTAGAGTCGAATACGACTGGACAAAATTGTCAAGGGGAACCTTTACCTTTACCTTACCACAATACTAGAGGGAGCAGAGACCATGCTGTGAATACTTGTTAGTGCCCTCTAGTTGCCAGTTCTCATAATGCACATGTGAAAATATTTTTTCTGTGTTTTTTCGCCTTTTACCATGCTATATTTATAGTGTTCACTATTATCTGCAGTCTTCTGTATCTGCGGGGGCTTGGAATCAATCCCAAGCAGATATGAGGGTCCTATTGTACCTTACAGTGGTGCCAGGGAAGCACTGGATCCAACTTATTGCTAATTTATCTGTCACTCAGATGAGCTGCAGCAAGTAGCAAACATGGAGAACAAAAAGACATACTTAATTCACAGAGGTATTTCTTGCTGTTTGGATTTGATGCAACAGCAGTTCCGTTGGCAAGCCAAAGGTATTCAATGCCTGAATGCTTAACAATCAGATTAGGAATTTCCCTTCTCCCCTTCTGTGAGTGCTGCTCCCATCTTTTCTGAACCTTTCATGTGGAAATACCCTTCTGTGTAATACATTAAGCCCCCCATCAAAGAAATCTATATGTAGGTACGGAGACAGGGAATACTGGAGAGGTTGGTCTTTTAATATAGCTTCAGTATTCTAAAGAGCAAAACCTTACTGCAAATACTATAACATCACATCATGCTAGCTTTCATAATTATTGTAACATTCTTTTTGCTTTTCTTTGCCTGATAATCACATTGGTTTTATTCTATTTAATTAATGCATTTAAACGATTGAACCACAGGCCACATGCACAGGGGTGTTTTTGGAAAACACAATACAATATTTAAAATCGTAGATGATCCTTGTTTTCTAAAGCATAAAAAAGTGTCAACATGTTTGCTTTACAAAGCCACCTTTTACAAAAGAGAACAACATCTTAAGCTAGGAAACACACGTATACGCTTTGTTCTTTCATTATAAGATGCTCCTCTGTTTTTCAGTATTTTATTTTCATTACCATCATGCTTGTCACATGTTTTTGCCAGAGACATTCATCACCAAGGTCAAAGGGTGAATTTTGTGATCTATTACACTCTGAGGAGCCTAATGAAAAGTCACATAATTATCCAATTTTAAGAGTAGAATGTAAAAGAAGAAGGCAAAGACACTGGCTATAATTTAAATTGTTTTGTTTCCCTGAAGCAAAATTCAAGATCTGATTGACAAGGCATAATGATAATTCCTATTGATACAGTGATGTTAATTGCATGGAGATATTTAATAAGCCTTTCTATTCCTGAGGTAAAATGCCTGCTCTTAACCTGCACCTGAACCTGATTTTTGATTCAGTGTGAGGATGAGGCAAAGATACAGATAAGTGAGCACGAGTGGATTCTCAGTCTTGTGTGGCAGAATGGAAATTGGAATCTTCAGAATCTATTAAGGGAACAATTCTGCCCTTGCTCACACTTTTATAAATTATGCTGTATATGATATTCAGACACAGTGTGAGGGAGTTTCAGCTGAAAGAAATTACCATGACTTTAGTATGCCTTGCAGTAGTGTATAGGTATTTCCTCCCACTTCCACTGAGAAGGTTGACAGAAAGCAGTTTATATTCTAATAGAGACATTCATATATTAGATTAAAACCACTGTGCCTTAACCTGCTATAGCTCAGCTGGGAGGTGTCTGCATAAAAAGTAGGAAGGAAAGGGTGGACGGAAGGAGCAAACAGCAAAAATGACAGGCGTAACCAAAAACTCAGCAAGGTTAAATGCTGCAAGTAATGATGTAACTTATTAAATGTAGTGTAACTTTAGAGTTTTAGCCTGCAGCTAGTATCTATTCATAGCAGCAGACTGCATTTGGAGGAGGAGGGGGAGATTAACATCTTCTACTGAGGGAGACACAGAGAAGATACAGTTCTATGCTGCTCGGTGCTTTCCAAAACCAGGGGGTGCCTGCTAGGATAGTATACTAGTTACAGAGTGAACAACTGTGCCCCCTCCCAGTGTTTCTGAAGCGCAATTTACTACCATAATCCCTCCAATGTTGGTCATGCTGGGCAGAACCGATAGTGGCTGTAGACCAAAGAACATCTGGAAGGTCACAACTGCCCAGCCTGGAGTAATTGTTCAAGTGGGGATTGGACATTCGAGCTAGGACGATCCAGGTTTATTCACTCACAAAGATCTCTGTGTGGCTTAGGGACACTCACTGTCTTTCATAATCAACTTACAAGACAGCAGCAGGGATAAACTGGGCAAGAGAAAAGCCTTGTATACCCTCTTGAATTCTTTGGAGGAAAGGTAACATATAAATGAAGAAAGAGAGAAAGGAAAAAAATAGATCTTTGAATCGGGAACTCTGGATCTCAACTGCATGCTTTCAAACAAAGTTTTGAACTCTTACTTTTTGGATTATAACTTGAGACAGCATGGCCAAGAATTCTGACAGTTGTCATCTGAAAGAATATCTTTCCCATGCCCTCCTTCAAAGAACATGGCACACAAGGTTGTATTTCACAGCATCCACCTGCCATGCTCAAAATGCCAGGCTGCAACAAACATTTCCAGCCTGGCATTTTCAAGTTTTAGAGTCATGGAGTTTTCAAGTCATGGGTCCTTCTTCTGGCTAACCCTAGGGGAAAAAATTACTGGAGGAGACAGAGAAAGAGAAAATGTATCATATTGGGGGTGGTTGAAAGAAGGCTTGTTTCATGTTCAATTCATGAAAAACAAATATTGATCTATTTCAGCTAATGATCCTGTCCCTTAAAAGTGTTTTATCTCAAGTAATTTCAATTGATTTTAACAGAAGTAAGTGAGGATATGAAACTTAAGAATCAAAGCAGACATTAATAAGAATCCATATTCCCCATAATTAACTTATTTCTCACAACCACAATAAGAATTTCTTAAAAATATGTGCCTCAACAATTGGACTCTCAAATTAAATCCATGTTTATCTTCCAAAAACTAATCAGAAAATAAAACACACTAAATGCAAGATGAGGATAATTATGTGTTATGACAAACAGATGTTTTTTCAGTCATTTAGGGAGCATATCTTCTGAAAATGTGCTAAATATATAAACCATGTTGACTTTTGTTTTACATTTCAGTTTATTACTGTATTTAGTTAGAATTTGTATGTGATAAGTAATGGGGGTTCTTGGGAAATGACAAGGTTAAACTACTTTTCCTTTTCTCCACAGGCACCTATGTTAACCTGGAACCAAAATTTTTTTGTGGAAGAAAGTCATCAGGTGCAACTACAAGGAATGAAAATGCAATATGCATTACAGCCTCTGCATAAGCATCTTGCCTATAAACGTAGAGAACCATTAGTTTTGGGGCACAGTATATGAAAATGTGTCCAAATGAACAAATCCAATCTTCATCCCTCCTTGCAAAGCTATTCTGAGCCAATGCCATTTGGCTGAGTTTTCCCAAATGCTCCATGACGCTCAGGAGTCCTACTGGTGTGGTTCAATTATTGCTGCCTTTGGAAGCCTCCAAGTATGACAATGCTATAAGACTCATAAGCAACTCATTATGGCCATTATGAGTTTATTCATGTATACATTCATTCAGTGTAATTAATGTAATTGAATCCTGCTATTGATAGATGGAACTGTTCATGCCACATGTCTAGAACCCCTGAACGACTCTGATGCCCTCTGGTATACTTTGTGGTTTTGGTTATGATTTCATTGCTAGTCCTAAATATCTCTAATTCCACCCAACTGAATAGAATAGTGAAATGTTGTTGTTGTTGTTGTTCAGTCGTTAAGTCGTGTCCGACTCCTCATGACCCCATGGGGGTCCTGTTTTCCACTGCTTCCCAGAGTTTGGTCAAACTCATGTTGGTAGCTTCAATGACACTGTCCAACCATCTCATCTTCTGTCCTCCCCTTCTCCTCTCGCCTTCACATTTTCCCAACATCAGGGTCTTTTCCAGGGAGTCTTCTCTTCTCATCAGATGGCCAAAATATTGGAGCCTCAGCTTCAGCATCTGTCCTTCCAGTGAGTACTCAGGGCTGATTTCCTTCAGAACAGATAGGTGGACCTTTGTCGGCAAGATGATGTCGCTGCTTTTTAAGATGTTGTCTAGGTTTGTCATCGCTTTCCTCCCAAGAAGCAGGTGTCTTTTAATTTTATGGCTGCTGTCACCATCTGCAGTGATCATGGAGCCCAGGGAAGTAAAATCTGTCACTACCTTCAAATCTTCCCCTTCTATTTGCCAGGAGGTGATGGGACCAGTGGCCATGGTCTTCGTTTTTTTGATATTGAGTTTCAGGCCATTTTTTGCACTCTCCTCTTTCACCCTCATTACAAGGTTCTTTAATTCCTCCTCACTTTCTGCCATCAGAGTGGTATCATCTACATATCTGAAGTTATTGATATTTCTTCCAGCAATCATAATTCCGGCTTGGGATTCCTCCAGTCCTGCTTTTTGCTTGATGTATTCTACATATAAGTTAAATAAGCAGGGAAACAATATGCAGCCTTGTTCTACTCCTTTCCCAATCTTGAACCAATCAGTTGTTCCACATCCTGTTCTAACTGTTGCTTCCTGTCCCATATATAGATTTCTCAGGAGGTAGATAAGGCATAGTTGAGACTTCTGACTAAACGCAATCCGCCTGGAGCAGGAACTGGCAAGCCACTCCACTATCTTTGCCAAGAAAACTCCATTGACAGAAATAGTGAAATAGACTAGACCAAATTATGAGGAACTTCTGGTCCAGTCAATTTCATCTGCAGGAGAAAAGTCACTGTGGCCTGATTTAGATATACTGGTAAACTAACTGATTATCACTACTAAGGATGGGAAAACAGCCCTCTCAGATGCCAGGGTAACAGAATTATTCCAGGGGAAAAGTAGATGAGGCCCTGAGAGTTTCAGGAGATGCACAAGAAACAACAAACGATTGCTTCAGCCCCATGGCTGCATTATAGTTAAACTCCATATCCAATAGTCTGTCTATTGAGAGAGGGCAGATCCACAGTGCACTTCTAATGTATTCCAGATTTAAATCATTTATATCCCACTATAGCACAAGTGAGAAATCTTAGAACCCAGCAATACTGCCTGGCTCTCTGGGGTTTTCCAAAAGGGCACATACTCTTTTACCTTCATTTGGTTGTTTCTCTAGTATCATATGTATCCCCCCTCCCAATTTTAAAATGTTGAAATGCCTTCTATAAGGCTTAATTATTGGCACTAAGAGCTGTAAAGTTAAAATATATTTGTATTTTTGTTTCTGTCCATTACTGACTTTCAAGACCCTAAGAAATTGAAATTGAAACTGAATGTAGAAAAAAGGCCCTTGGACAATAGACTGTGATCAGACAGGTCAAGCAGGCTGTTAACAGCATGAGGCCATAGCAGACAAAAAAGGTAAACAGGTGGGTGACACTGTCTATTACATCAGTTTCAGATGAACTCAGGAGAAACAAATATTTAATTTGTACAGATTTCACCTTGAGGCATAGAAATATACTGTATATTGTGCAATGCAAGGAACTTAAGTTTAAATACATTTATCACAAGTGAGATGAGAATCTAAATCAATTCAGTTTTTCATCATATAGGCTATCGAGCAGGGCTGAAAAACGACATATAGAAGCATTTATTAATTCAACATAAAAAGTAGGCAAGTTAAAGAATCATATTACCAAACAAGAAATCTTTTAAAGGGCATTGCCTGGTGAATGATAGACTGGAATATCTGAGATGGACCCTGTGCCAAGAAATGGAGATGACCAACTGTATACTGTTAAAGCAGAGCCGTGTTTTGGGATGGAGCCTCTGTCCAAGATAGGGAATAGGAAGGTTGTTGGGCTTTAATTAGTGTTGATTCTGATATTCTGAAACTATTTGGCTAGGATTATATCAGATGGATTAATTACTCTGTTATTGGTATCAGAAATTTACAAACAGGCACCAGAATTCTGTGTTGATCTGATAAATATATATGTAGGCTTGGTGCTATAATTTTATCTGTGGGCATATGTCCTGGCCTTATGACTCCAGTGGGGTCTACCGATAATACCTACTTCCCTCTTTCTCCACATTAGCCAGCACTCTGATCTGAGGACCACCAGACAGCTGGCTTCAGAAACTACCATTTTAATTGTCCACAATTTCCCTTAGCACCAATTAACTTGCCCTAGAGAGGCATCAAAGCTATCTAAGAATCTGAACCAAGAAGCCTTGCCAACACATGCAGGGCTGGCTAAATCATCCCACGCTGCCATGCTAAAATTGTTCTAATTTATTTAAGGTTCACATTTCTATCAGAGTTCTTCTCTACAGAACACGATTAGCTTTGGAATGTGGCTCTACGGTTTGTGCTCCTGCTGTAGTATGGAACGAACTACATGCACTCCCCTTATATTTCCCCAGCCATTGCTGATATATAAAGGCAGCGGTTGACATAACTTCATATCAGATGTGGATTACTGGTTCAGAACCAGGTCCAGATCCCAAGAAACTTGTCAAGCACAGCACAGGAAAGCCTGACATCTGCAGCAGGGTGATGTGCCAATGAAGATCCAACCTCACATGGCTGTATGAAGAGTGAACGTAAATGATCAAAAGAGAGTAGGATGTTCTCCAATCATTCACCACTAGTGCTTAGGCAATGGTTCCTTTGAATGCTGTTTTAGCAGTGGGCTTACACAATACATCTTAAGGAACATTTATACTGTGCTCACTGTGCATTCAGCTGTGGCCACTTCAAAGGTTTAGCCAAGTATTTTATGGCCATAGTAAAGGGTTCTTATTGATTTAAATTACAAGTCTGGCTCCCGTCAGCTTCACTTGAGGGCAAAAATGCAATAAAATATCCCACTGCACACAGACAGGCATATCACACTGAAAATCTTAAGAGGTTGCCTTCACTCAAGCCACTCTCAGCCATATCTTGCATTCCTTTTGTTTATTTTTAAGGGCACTATTATCTTAGAGAGATATTTGCTCTCTTTAACTTGAAGATGTCAGTTCTATGAAATCTAGTACAGTCTTGTACATAAAGAGAGAGACAGCTTTAAAAGCCAGCAAAATACAGGGTGTTCGTGCATGCACACACGCACGCATGCACGCATGCACACACTACTGGACACACTTCTATTTTTTCCCCGCAGGGCAATTTTGGCACATGCTGTTCTAGAGATAAAGATTTTGACCCATAAAGCTACATGCGTATACAACAAGCAAAACCTAAATGAAATCAGAAAGATTGATTGACTGCCCTGTTACATTGTGTGGAATCTATTCTATTCCCACTGTGGAATTGTCCGTTATCAAGCAGAATTGCAATCGAGACCACAGGAAAATGTTTTATATTCGAAGAGTACAAGAAGTAGGATTGCTGTCAGTATGAAACATTGTTTATTGTTTTCTCAGTAGGGCTATATTATAATAATACAATTGCAAAGGAAGTTTCTGTACCAATGGACTATTAAGGAAAACCACAGGCAATCTGTATATGTTCTTCATAAGCAGGTTCTTTAGAATAATTTACCTATCATGCAAGTACCCGAGCTGGAGATAACCTCTGGGCACGTACAGAAAACAGCAAATGACTATTATGTATCTGACATTTGAAATAACATGTTTCTGGAGGGTTGGCATTACAAGAGTCATTTCACTTCAAAATGTTATTCCTAATGTAATTTTTTAAAATTCATAAGCGGCACTTGCTTGAATGCAGTGTAGCACTAAAGTCACTCAAAAGACAAGAGGTCAAATTCATTTCATTGCTTTTATGTTTTCTTCTCTCTGCAAGATGAAATAAATGATTAAGCCTAGAACACTTGGCAGTTCAGTGAATGTGCTCGCTAGTACCATTACAAGATCGATTTTCTCAATCCGGGAGTCTTTCTAGGGTGCACATTGCTTAGCTGACATCTGTCGTGGTTGTCATGGCAGCAACCTCTCCAGCACAGTGAGAGGTCAGGGCTGACAGGGGAGGCCTCACCAGTTTTACCCTAGTCACTTCAAGGTTAACAGGCAATGGACCAAAGAAATAGGCAATTATAGTACAGTCAATTCCAGTTAAGGAAATATCTGAGAAGTAAATATATCTGATAAGTGAATGAAAATGAAACAGCCAATGCTATTTATGTAGGTCTGCATTATCATCAATATTCCTAGGTTTGGGCTTAATTGTTTCTAAATGCAATTTCAATATTAAGCCTTCAGTGAAAGCAAAGCAAAACAAAACAAAAAAGCAACAATGACCAACCACAACCAATATTGCCACCCACAAAACTTATCAGGAAGCTGAACTCTGAGAGCTGTGTCATGTCCCTGGAACTCTGCTTGAATGCTTGAGTTTATCACGTTCCACGGGAAATGCAATGGAAGGGTCCCCTCTTACACATTCAGATTCGTCCATTCTCATATGTTAGTTTGGGAGAAGGATCTCATGTGGCAACGAAATCAAAAGAAGAACCATCCTTCCTTTTGTCGGGGTGTGTATAATCTCATACAACACAAGCTAATATCAAAGAAAACCTTCATTATGATCATGGATTTGATGATAATGCATAAAAGTTTCAGTAACAATGACATTGTAGATAGCCATGCAGGAACAACAGAAACTGTTTTATACCAAGTCAAGGCATTGAGCCAAACAGAGGTGTGCAGATGGTTCAAGCCCTGGTGGATATCTGTGCAACTTACAGTAGATCCATAAAGATTTCTGACTCCAAATTGACTAGGAGCAACACAATGGCTCCTTGTCCCAAATCAGACTGCTGAGATGAAGAAAGGTTGTGGCAATCAGACATTGATTTATATGTGGTAGAAGGATTGTGAGCTCTGTTACAGAATTCTGTACGGTAACACATTTCTTTGTCCAAATAGTATATATGTAGAATAGAGATGGGCATATTTGTATTCATAAACAAATATGAATATCCCCATCCCAGCTGGACCTAATTAGGGTCTGGCCTCTGGAACGGAACCATCCACTCACACGTCCCAGCACCGTGAAGGTCCTGCTCTTCGCACCAATGGCACCTGGAGCTCCACTGTCCTCCTGCTTGGCTGGCCACTCAGAAGCCATCTGGGGAGACTGATCCTCCCGCCCACTGCCTAGAGTGGCTGGCTGAGCAGGAAGACAGTGGAACTCCTGGCACCATTGGTGGGAAGAACGGGATCTTCACAGTGCTGGGACGCACGATTGGACGGTCTGTTCCTGGGGGCCAGACCCTCATTAGGTCCAGCTGAGACAGGAATATTTGTGTTCATTTACAATACAAATATCCCCATCTTTAATCCTATTTGACTGAACTATTTGTAGAGGAGCCCATTGCCCAACTGGTATGTTGCACTTGTTTAGGTTTGCTAAAACAGGTATCCACTGCTTTCTTGCACAAGAAGACACTCATTCATTCCAGTGGGTTGATCCCTCCTTGCACAAGGACTTTGCCCAGCTAAATTCAAATGTGACCCAACTAAGTAGATTTCTCTTACACATGAACTTTTCAATAAATTTGGAACTTGGATTGTTCCACATGCTTGGGAAACATTCCAAGTTCACCTGTTCTGCAGATATTTTAAACTTAAGCTATTTTTGTTCTAAACACTCAAGGATTTGTGAATGTTACAATGCTATTTTTTTAAAAAAAGCTAGAGCATGGGTTTTTTATTTCCAATTATGGGGATCAACTATAGCTGATATTATTTTAATTGATATCCTTGGAAAGGGATTAGAAAAATGGCAGGTGAAACCAAGATATAAAGGTTTCCAATTACCAACAGCATATTTCACGAATTCAGCCCTGACAATGTCTACTTCCAGTGTCTTGAAGTTCATTATGGTAGATATATTCTTATTACCCACTCTTGATTAAATTCACTTTCAGGAAATAAACTAACCACTCATTGCCTGGGGTAAGAATAAAAGTCCTTCTCTGCATAAGTTATTTCATAATTATTCATTAGTCATTTGGGTTATAACTTATTCTGGTGCATTGAGTATTGACCACCGGTTCAGATCAGCTAAGATGACTTCTGAGTGTGATACAGCAGTTTTATACATATGATTCAAATATGTGTACAAGTAATAAATTTCACAGACCAGGATTGTTGGATTCCTTTGGCCAGATAAGATTATAACAAACAATGGAAGATGGTGCCTCAGCAATCAAGAAGATAAGGTCAAAGTCTATGCAACCGCACATCATGTGGATCTTCAAGTGCCTGAGTATCTCACTGAAGAAACAAATACATCTACAGAGGTCCCAGTTAGCCCTCATCAGGCTGGTCTGTCTGCACAGAGAAAGGGTACTGTAAAATGATACCTTGATATCTCTGTCCCAAGGTGAATCTGCAAACACCATCTTGCTTTCAGGAACAATGGGCATCACATCTGGCCCAAATTCTTTGGACTCTCTGCTTTCTCCCTAGCCCCCAATTTTACAGCACTTTTGTTTAATGAACAGTTGCATAGAACAGCCATTCTCAACCTTTTTTGTTTCGCTACAGACACAAATACAATATGAAAGAAATACAGGCCGAATCAGGATTCCATAGATCACATAAGAAAACTTAAAAGGTGCCATGTGAAGATTTTTTTCCTAGTATATAGCTCCTTCAAATGTGCCAGGGCCCCTGAGGGAGTCATATGGTCCCTGCTGAGAATGGCTGCTGTACAACAGAAGATTACCTTGTTTGTAAATTTGTATTAATCCAGTAAAGGCATTACTATATTTCTCTGAGTGGATCACACATCCATATTTTTTTCTCTACACCAATGTTAAGTTACTAATAGGCAAGCTTTTTGAGATGCTAATTCAAAATGACATTTTATACTATCTATTTTATTCTAATGGTTTCAGTGGTTTTATTATTTAATTGTATTTAATTTGTTTGGTCTTACATTTCTTTTAACTTTTCATTTATTTACTTATTTAATTTGTTTCTTAACTACTTTAGCACTACAGATTAGTGGAAAGTTGGTGGTGAGTGGGGACAGAGGTAAGAAATAAATACATAAAATATCAGTAATGATTTCTGTCTCCAAATTGAATAGGTGCAACACACTGATCCAAGCTCCCACTGATCCAAGCTGAAGTCATAACTTAGAAATTTTACCTTTTTGGATTACAGCTTTAAGAATCTCATCATGCCCAATGATATACAGCATTTCTGTTGAGAATGCTTATTGGATTGGACTATGTCATTTTTGCATTAGTTAGATTTTCATGGTGCAGAGATGGCATAGCACTAGTGAGGAACGGTTGGAAAAGTCAATTGTTTAGACTATGACTTCCATGATACTGGTTGCTATGCTTATTAGGAAATACTGGAAAACATTAGTTGAAGTCCAATTTTTCTAAGCTCTGATTAAATTTTTCAGTTTGGGTGCAATCCAGAAATATTGTGATTTCTATCCTGTGCCAATGGTCTAGCACAAATACATTCTGTATTGTATGGTCAAAACCATATCTCTTGTTTAAAAAAAAAGAAAAGAAAATTGGAAAACAGAAGGGGAGGCTCAGCAACTCCAACCTCTACAGCAGGGGTCTCAAACTGTGGCCCTCCAGATGTTCTTAGCCTACAGCTCCCAGAAGCCTTCAGCACCACCTCTGCTGGCCAGGATTTCTGGGAGTTGAAGTCCAAGAACATCTGGAGGGCCACAGTTTGAGACCCCTGCTCTACAGCAACTCTTCAATCACTTCCCCACTCATCATGACGTCACATCCAAAGAAGTTTCTAAGTCAAGCAAGTATCAGAATACTTTGCTGGCAAAACTTCTTTCTTTCATTGTCAGAGAAAATGAACAGGAAGCAGCGGGGGGGGGGGGGAAAGATGTTCATGTTGTAGGACCATAGTTTTGATTCCTCCAAAGTTCCGACCTGTATACAATTGATTTATTCCATAATATTCAGAATGTACATTTATGGTTTTATGTATTTCAGATTGAAAAATATTAATGACACCAGGAAAATGAACCAATTAAGTAGGTTATGTGATGAAAAATGAAGCCTCCAGCTCATAGGCTTAATTCAACACTATGCCTGCAATGCTATCCAGATAACTCAGTGGTTCAGGTATCTGGCTGTGGATCCAGAGGTTGGGAGTTTGATTCCCTACTGTCCGTGCAGAGCTGGAAGGGACCCTTTGGATCATCGAGTCCAGCCCCCGTCCCTCCCAGCTCTGCAGTCCTAAGATTATATTATGTTACATTATAATATCTGTATTTTAAGCACAGCAGTCTTTGACATGTATTGCAATGCGGGAGTTTGAGATAAATGGAGTTTGGTTTCTTCTAGAAGACCACAAGAAATGCATGTCTCTATGTCCAATTGACTGTAATAAAAACAACAGAGTCCATGGCACTTGAAATATTAACATTTCTGTTATAGTATTAACAGTGTTATTATTAATATTACAGACAACCTTTATCCTGCTTGACAAGCGGAATTAAGTACTTGGTGGTTTTGTTGCATCTCTCCAGTCCATCCATTTCCATGCCCCCATTGCTTTGTAAGAACTATTTGCATGCAGTCCAAATAAAAGTAAATCTTACTTACCTGAGGGCAAGCCACACTTGCAGCATTTGGCAGTTTGACAGCTAGTATGGGTCTAAAGCAGAGACATCATCTTGCCAACAAAGGTCTGAAAAGTCAAAGCTATGGTTTTTCCAGTAGTGTTGTATGGAAGTGAGAGATGGACCATAAAGAAAGCTGACTGCCAAAGAGTTGATGCTTTTGAATTGTGGTGCTGGAGGAGGCTCTTGAGAGTCCCCTGGAGTGCAAGGAGAACAAACCTATCCATTTTGAAAGAAATCAACCCTGAGTGCTCACTGGAAGGACAGATCCTGAAGCTGAGGCTCCAATACTTTGGCCATCTCATGAGAAGAGAAGACTTCTTGGAAAAGCCCCTGATGTTGGGAAAAGTGTGAAGGCAAGAGGAGAAGGGAACAACACAGGACGAGATGGTTGGACAATGTCACTGAATTTGACCCAACTCCAGGAGGCAGTGGAAGACAGGAAGACCTGGCGTGCTCTGGTCCATGGGGTCACGAAGAGTCAGACACGACTGAACGGCTAAACAACAATAATATGGGGCTAAACAAGTCAACAGTTCAACCAATTGCAGAGTGGCAGCATCAATTAGTGGGTTCAGGCCGAGGCCAGTCCTACCATCAGGCAGAACGGTTACCACTTTAGATAGATGTAGAGGTGAGGCATGCAAATCTTTCTCAAGGAGTTGAAAAACAGAGCTATGTGTGCCATAGGACCTGTTCTAAGCTACTTAAGCTAGTTTGCTGCTCTATGGTTCAGTGAGAATGCTGTCTTGTTACCAGAGTTAGTCAGAGAAGCTGGCTTTTGTACCTGGAATCTGAAAGGAAGGGATAATTTCATTCATGACTTCAGTAGCAAAATACAAAATCCCAGTCACAACCTCAAGGCAAAAATAATGCAAAGGAATACCTCAAATGTTATTATTCAAATACAACATTTCAATTCATATATGCTGTTCCTTGGGGTTTCTTCTTCCATCGTTCAACAGCAGGTATCTCTCTCTGATGAACGAGTTTTCCTCTGGGAGATAACTTGCTCTTGAAATATGAGAAATTCTCTTAAGAAGAGCTGTATGACTTCAAATGCATTGGATTTACATATTAAACATTTTGCTATTGCCTTTAGATCCTTTTCTCATACAGTGAAAGGCAGTTCCTTATATCTTTCCCCTGTTTACATTGTCCCATTCATTTGTAATGGTTTGTCAAGCCTTGTTTATGCCTGTTTTCATGTCTTTTTGAATCAGTTGTCAGTAACATTAATATTATTTTCTAAGGGGTCTATAGTATTATAGTACTAACAATCTGAATACAGATATTCCTACATCTGACTCCCAGAGTGGTTTTTCCAGTTACCCCTTTCCATGCAGTAAACTGTACTGTATTATTGACTCATCTTGCCTATATGTCCATTTTATTTGTGTTAACAAAGTTATGCATATACGACCTTTTAATTTTCAAATGAATTTTGGTGGTTTATATAGTTAACTGTGAGTTGGTGTGGAGACTTTGAGAGCTGAGGAACCAGTATGTGAATTCTTGAAGAAATCAATAAATAAATGTGCCGTTCATCTGTTGAATGTGATCCAAATGTTTTCCTTCAATGTATCTGCATAGTCTGCCCAAGCAGCCAGCTTTGATTAAGGAAATGGTTTGGAGAAAAGGGTTAAATTTTACTGGTGGGCCAAATAAAATGCAGGCAATCTCTCGAGCTCTTTTTAATTTTTAAAACACTGGGAATTCCAATTATACACAATTTCTTGGAATACAACTGACAGAAAACCCATATACGTAGTATAGTACCATGCTAGCTCAGGGAGCCTGGTAATTGAAGTGCTCAAGAATAACTTTTCCTGCCTCAGCTCCTATGGATCCTAAATGGGTTGATCCAAAGTGTGACCAGTTTTAGCTCATTATATCACCTCTCTCTGATTAGCTATTTTACAAGTGTCTCTAGATTTTGCTCCCTTTCCAGTTCTGAAGCACCACTAGTTTTATACACACAGAGGGAAAGAGAGAGAGAGGGAGAAAGTGGGCAAATTTTATGTTACACATGTTCCTTATACTTGCGTGGATATTTTTAACACAGAGGCCAAAGTGCTGTTGCTTAGCATAGTACATTGCAGTACAGTAAGCCCATTGAAGCAATGGAGATTTATAGGCCTATTGTAACTGCAGTGGGGGCGCAAGTAAAAATCAAGGCCAGCCTTAGCATTAGTCGATGTAAGATGGTTGTCTCAGGAAGCAGATTGTGACCCTGGCATTCTGTTTGAGCCTCCTATCCATTTGCTCCCATTCTCCTAAACTGCTAAACCAGCTGCAATGATTGTTTGTTGCCAGAGCTTGGAAAAGTTACCTTGTTAGACTGCAAATTCCAGAATGTCCCCCATCAGCATACCCAGTAGCCATGCGAGCTGAGAATACTGGGAGCTGTAGTCCAAAATTTATTGGAAATGCACTTCAATAGGCTTTATGCTTACATTGTGATGTGTGCAGGTAAGACATAGTCTGTTGCTCTACCATCCCACCCCACTATATCTCTTGGTCTCGGGTACAGTTTTCATTATACTTAGAGTAGACCCATTAAAATAAATTACACATCTGTTGGTCAGATGTTTTTTAATTTATACATAAAGCAAGCAGACCCACAAAATCAATGATCATCATTACAATCCTATTGACTGGGAAAAGTCTAATCTAAGTATAGTGTAACTAAATCTGATTCTAGTGTCTCAGGTTTTTCTCCTAAAGCCCTGGCTATTTCACAGATAGAAGACTATAGACATTGCTAGTCCTAGCTCTAATGTATACCTATTGAATTAATGAGCCTTATGCGACTTTTGATAATGTACCATTGATCCAGTGAGTCTGTTTCATTTGGAACCAGCAATAGGGTTTAGCTGATTCTGTGCTTTCTTTCTTTCTTTCTTTCTTTCTTTCTTTCTTTCTTTCTTTCTTTCTTTCTTTCTTTCTTTCTTTCTTTCTTTCTTTCTTTCTTTCTTTCCAGTCATTGTAGCAGATGTGCATCCTTCCAGATGTCCTTGGACTGCAACTCCCATGATCCCTCTCTATTGGCTATTTTAGTTGGGGAGAGATCTATTCTGACAATATCTAATCAGACTCATACTTCTCCAAGTTCTGCCCTAGCCTACATTTGCAGAGTAATGAAGAGCAACCATTGTTGCTCTTCATTATTGTTGTGTGACAGCATGTAGAAAATTGTCCAAAATCATATCCAGGAAATACTTTCAGAGGCCTAGAATTTTATTCTGCATTTCTGGACCTGATTCATTCCTTTTCACTCTTTTTAGCACTTTCAGTAAATGCAGTCTTTCCTCATCCCCATCAGGCACTTCCCTCCCCACCCCTTCCCCTTTCATAGGCACTGTGAGGCATTTCATCGCTTTCTTTAACTCTCTGAGAAACGGCTGTGTAATTACTGTAGCGGTCTACCTCCCCAGTGCAGCAGCAGTTTGCTGTTCTAGCAGTTTGTGAACCAAACCCCCTTTCTGGATTTGACTCTGCCACCAGCATGCCTCTCCTGTCAGTCATCCACTTTGCCCCACAAGGACCAGCTCAGCAAAACTGGATCGTTCCTCAAACAGCTGCAACATGAGAAAAGGGGTTATTTACATAAATGGAAACGTTCAACCATAATAAGCAAGGCAAACAAAGAAGCAAGAGGCGAGAGATGTGAACAGAAGGGAATTGGAAAAAGCTCGGAGAACTGAAAAGAGAGTGGGGGAGGTTGTGTGTGAGAGAGAAAATGGGAATTGAGTGAAAGAAGGATGCTCCAACTCAGAGGTGATGACAGATTATTTGATGGTGCGTGCCTCAGTTTTGCAGCTCAAGAAGTCATCATCATCATCATCATCATCATCATCATCATCATCATCATCATGTGCCATCCAGTCAATTCTGACTTATGGTGACTCTTTTCAGAGTTTTCCAGGGTGTGCTCAGAAGTGGTTTGCCATTTCCTTCTTCTGGGGGCATCCTGGGACTGTGCAGCTTGCCCAAGGCTACACGGGTTGGCTCTTCTCTCAGGAGGCACAGTGGGGAATTGAACTTTCAACCTCCGGCTCCACAGCCAGATACCTAAACCACTCAAGTAAAGCAGTCCCTACAAACTATCTAACACAAATCTGCCCTACAAAACTATTTGCAAGCTTGTATTCTTCAAGGAATGAACAGAGAAGAGGTGGATAAAGAAAATCATATCTATGGAACGTGCTGAAAAGAGAGAAAATTGATCAAACATATTCAAAAATGAGCATATTGTTACTCCTACTTTTTCTGACGATGATGCTACATGAAACAGTCAACTTCCAATGAGCAACTGAAAACATTAGCTCTCCAACAGTTACATTCTGCCAGGCTTGTATCTGAGCAGTCAGTCAGACTTGTAAATGGAGTCTAGGTTGAGCCCAATGACCAATAAAAAAACAGAGCCAATTTGCAAAATGCAAAGGTGAGACAATGCTGTTTGAAGATAATCAGAAGGGAAATCTTCTTGACTGTCTCATATACTTTCACATCTTATTCACCCAGAAGTTACACTCATTTTTTGCAGCTTTTAGAAAAGGTGTATCTTTAAGACATATCTTTTAAAAATAGATTGTGAAACAATGTAATATTAATTGTTGTTTTTCATTGTTTATAGAATAAGCTGATTTCAATTATTTTACTACCGAATCTGTTTCCTGACTGATTTTAATTGGTTTTACGGTAAGCTGTGCATTTGCTGTTTTTGTTTTGTTCTTTTACATTTATAAGCTATTTTGAACACTACTTTTTTTCTTATCTTCTTTTTCTTTCTTCATTCCTTTTTTTCCTCTTAAAGGAAAAGCAGCCTGGAAATGTAGTAAATAACAATAACAGTTTGAGCTGTGGGAGGTATTCAGCCTTTGTTTTCTATGTAAGTCCATCAATAGAGGTTTGTTGGCATTTTATACTATTGATTGATTGATTGATTGATTGATTGATTGATTGATTGATTGATTGATTGATTGATTGATTGATTGATTGATTGATTGATTGATTGATTGTGATAAGCCTCCCAGAGACCTTTGGGTACAGTGGGCAGCATATAAGTTAAATGAATGAATGAATGAATGAATGAATTAATTAATTAATAAAATTGATTAAATTTATATCCCATCTTTTTATCAACAAGTGGCACTCAAGGCCAATAACACTGGTAAAATCAAATAAAACTCATTTCGATTAATAAAAAAATTACAAATGAATCAAAAACCTAGTTACCATAATTTTCCCCAGCATTTGAAAATGATAAAATGTGTCCTGTTGTGGCTTATAATTCGTTTTGTTTTGTTTTGTTTTGTTTTGTTTTGAGAAGAAGAAGAAGAAGAAGAAGAAGAAGAAGAAGAAGAAGAAGAAGAAGAAGAAGAAGAAGTTTTTAAAAAGAAGTAAAAGTTAGCTGGCTAGTCATTCTCACTCCTGAAAATATGAGAGGGCCATTGTTGAAGGGAGAGAAACTGTGTTGGCAATTACTATCACAGGAAAGGAAGTAATTATTGATAACATATTACTTTAGTAAATAAGTAAAACTGTGTAACTTGTTCACACCAAGCTCTGAATACAGTCTTATATACAAGCTATAAGAAATGGCACCATTTGCTTATTGCTTCAAGACTATTTTCACTTCCAGCTTTGTCAGTGTTTACACAGGCCTCTCCATCTCATGCCTCCATCTCTACATTTTGACTCTTTCCTTGAATAGCCTGCAATGCCTTCCATCCACAGTTGGCAATTACTGTAGGGAGGCAGAGCTAACTGTGAGATGTTGGGTACAGAGCTGTGTATGTCACACAAACAGCTTCACGCCCATAAGCTAACCTGTGTGTTGTGTGCGATGGGCAGTGTTGGTGCCATCTAGTCAGTTCTGGTATGTGGAAAAAATGGGAGGGTAATTTTCTTCTTTGCTCAAGTGGCAAAATGTTCTGGGTTGAACCTGTAAATCACATCCAGTAAATGATGTTATCAATCTGCTATATATTTACACAGCTATGAAAAGCTGATCTTGCACCGTACTCAAAAGTCAGAACAGATGGTTGTCTGCACCTGGAGTTCTGTTGAAATGGCTGTGTAATGAACTATCTTCTGACAAACTGGTGGAGAATATGTTTTAGGAAATCATTGCTCCAGTGCTGCTCCTTGAGTATCCAAAGCCTGACTCCAGTTTCTGAGGTGACCTTGGGCAAGACAGAACTGCTGGATAGCTCAGTAGTTTAGGCATCTGGCTCCGGAGCCAGAGGTTGGGAGTTTGATTCCCCACTGTACCTCCTCAACAGGGGCCGGACTCTGTGATCGATAGAGGCGCTTCTAGCTCTGCAGTTCTGAGCTATTATTAAGACAGTCTTTAGTGGCCCTTGCATTTCATGTCAGATCCCATGCTCAACATTATGATCTTAGACAGGCTTTGCCTTTATTCATTCTTTCTTCTAACATATACAAATTATAAAGGCCAGTGTGGTGTAGCTGATAGTGTTGGATGAGGGCTCTAGATATCTGGGTTCAAATCCTTCATTTGGCTGCAGGAACTCGCTGGGGGAGGGAGTCAGCAGTAGTAAACCACTTCTTGAATATATTGTATATCTGGAAAACCCAGTTAGAGTTACAGTAAGTCAGAAGTGACTTAATGACGTATCACAACAGAGAATACTTGAAATTTTAAAAGTGCAATTGGACTGCAATTTTCTGAAAATTAAAAAGGGGGGATTCCCTCCCAAAGGTCCCAAGGCTTCTGTGGGTTCCCTTTCACCCCAGAGAAGCCAAAAGCTGGATAGCCCAGTGGTATAGGCATCTGGCAGCAGAGCCAGAGTTTGATTCCCCACTGTGCCTCCTTGATAGGGGCTGGATTCGATGAACCATAGGATCCCTTCCAACTCTGCGGTTCTAAGATTGGGAGGGAGAGATTTTAATTTCTGCAAATTGCCACTGCTGGCAAAATCATCACAACGGCTGAAGTTTTTGCAAATCAGACTCTCTCCCCAATCCCTCAGCCCCTGACAGCTTCCCCAAGGAGAAAGGGAACTGACAGAAGCCTCAGGACGTTTTGCAGGGATGGGGGGGGAGGAATTTCTTAAAAGATCATCAGCTTTATGAAATGTAAGTTATCAGGATTTCAGCCGAAGAAATTTCAGCCGAAGAAATTTTAAAAAACCCAAAAGCTAAAAAGTATAAAGCTGTACTATCCATTAAAAATAAGTCACTGAAAAGCAGAGTTAACTCCCAGCATTAAGAACAAGGAAGATAATCAGGAAATACCTAGGTAACTAAACTATGCTTTTGGGAAAGGTAGATGCCCAAGAGCAAGGAGCAGGAAGAGCAATACCATGAGATCAAAAGTCTGCCCATAAGGCAGTGTACATGGATCTCCTTCTTCCTTCTTTATTTCCCAACAACCCCACCCATAAGGTAGATCAGGCTAAGAATGATAACCAGATCATGGTCATCCAGTGAGTTTCATGGCTCAAGAGCAATTTAAACCTGGAACTGCGCCCCCCAACTTTCAGGTCACCCCTCTAACCTGATTACAGAGCCCAGCTGTGCATATCCACATAGCTAATATGTAATATGGAGGCTTGAACAAACATTGCTTCAGCCTAAATATAAATCTATTGCCTTTTGCATTAGAAATTTCCAGCATTTCCCACACAAGGCTGAGATTTTTCAGCAGTGCCCAGCAGTGAATGTCTTGATGCCCTAGTAGATTTTAGGCAGCATTTTCATTCATTTACACCTCCAGCTGCTTAACAAATGTTGAGCCATTCCCTGCTGGTGTAAAAATTCTACTCTTGTTCCTGCTGAAGGTTTGGGGGTACCTGGGGAAAGCAGAACTGGGCCTCACAGAAGAGGAGAAAATTGGAGCAACCCCCCCCCCCCGCTAATCAAAATAAATCAAGTCATGAGGTCCAGCTTAAGTCTCACTGCTGCATTTGGCTTAGCCAAAGAACTCAACTCCTCTAGCACTTTGGTTATTTTCCATTTGTAATTAGGGCAACAAAGAAACAGCCTTCTCCTGTTCTGCTCCATCAGCACAGCCGCAGCAAACATCCTCATTTTCAATAACTCTTCCCCTTTATCTCGCACCACCTGATGCCTAATAAGCTGATTGCTATTTACTTTGGACCAACAGCTAATCTGTTAATGATTGATTTTAAATTTTTACAGCCATTTGTCTCTGGCAGGACTCTAGAGGGTGAGCAGCATTCTTTTCCTACCTGATGAATTGGCTTTTCTTTAAAATAAAAAATAAAAAAATAAAAAAAAATAAAGAAGAAAAGATCCAAGTCAAATGTCCTCAGTATGGTATTCTGCTGACAAACAGCTGGTGTACAGGACAGCAAGGAACAAATGGTTACCTTTCAATAAAATTTCATCAGCCTTTGAAACAGCCAGCAAATAATATGTGGACTTTTTTAAAAAGCAGTGGGGTAAAACCCTTCTTTCAAGGTGTGAAGTAAAACATAATTATGCTATAAATTTACGCAACCTAAAATTGTTAATTAACAAAATTGATGCTCATCACCCAGGCTGGAGTGCGGGAATATGAACTAATACAAGTGCTGTCCTTTTAAAACGATCTCAATTGTGTGTCATATGATATATGTATTGGCATCATATACACTTTAAAGTGAATTTCATTTCCCATTTAAAAACTGCCAAATAGACAGTAGTTATTTTAATTGGTATAACACAGCAGTGCTGTGCAGTTTAATCACAGAGTCTCAAGATGAAGAAGGGAATAACTGCTCCCTCTGTACAGTTCAGAAAGGAACAGACAAAATTCTACAGCTGAACATGGTGTCATGTTTATAAAATCATCATGAAGAGACTGGCAGTAGCAAGAAATGAATGCTTAACAATGGAAGTCTTTCTGGTTACTCAAAAAAAAAATGGAAGTATAGCTAAGGAAAGATAACCTACAGGGAGCTGGGGGACTGACTCAGTGCATTAAAATAGCTGGTTCTTCTCCTCTCCATGTACCTGAAGAAATAAGCCAGATCAGCCTTAAACACTTCTGTGAGATTCAAGAAGAAAGGCTGACAGCTGGTTTCCTATTTAAAATTGCATAGCCAACTGTTCACTGTCCTTCCAAGCTGGAGATGGGAAATATTAGAATTTTTTTTTTACTCTAACTCCCATTACCAGCAAGGAAATGGATTTGTTACAAATTTATTAGAGGGTTCCCAGGACTTACTGAAGTGTAGGAGTCTTCTGAAAAGTGGCTTTCAAAACTGGATTTTGACCCTTTGCCATCCTTCATGATCAACAGGGATGAACAGGGAGAAGATGGGGACTTTTCTAGATGAACCCACTACTGATTACATGCATAAAACAAGCACATAGACCCATTTTCCATGGGTAGTTTCTTTTGATCTGGGGAGCATTTAACACTGAGCAGGGAAAGTACAGGCTTTGACTGGTAAATGTATCTAATCAGAACTCTCTCATTTTTTTAAGTTAAACGGTTCCGGAGTTCATTTTGGAAGAAAAGATGCAAGCCACACACACTGATAGAACTACTGATGAATGGGAAAGCTAAGGCATCATTTGTCAATTCTTTATGAACTTGAGGTGAAATGAGACCTAGGAGTATACATTTTGAAAGCACTAGTCTGACCATTCCTCAGAAATAACTGATTGATGCCTACCTAGATATTTTAACGGAACTGGTGAACTCAGTAAGTTGCCAAAAATACAGAGCACTGGGTGGCTCAGAGAGTTATAAGACACTGTGCCTTATTTATTTATTTGATTTATACCCCATATTTATCTCAGTGCTCTGTCCCAGGGTGATGACCTAGTCACAGTCTTCTGAAATAAGGTGCAGTGATGTATTTCCACTTCAATTATAGTAATAATATCTAATTGTGATGATATTTGCACATATTTGCACCGCCTAGAGTGGTCGAAATGACTAGATAGGCGGGGTATAAATACAATAAATAAATAAATAAATAAAATATTACTTTAAATTAGCATATGCATATTTAATGCAACAATGTCCTCCTTTTTTGTGAAGAATGTCCTCCTTTTTGCTGTTCCTTGTCCTCCATGTCCTCCTTTTTGGCAACAGAGCTGTGGCCACATCAGGGATGGGGACTTGAGTCGTGGGACTCACTTTTAAATTGGACTTAAGTCGTACCGGTGACTCAGCTCAGACTCAACTCAGGTGTGTGTGCGTGTGTGGGGTGTGTGTGCACATGCGTGCATGTGCGTGTGTGGGTGTGGGTGTTTTAATGACTCAGACTGGATTCATTACTCTGAACCCACTTCCTTCCTTTTTTTCTGGAGGAAAAAGGTTATTTTTAATAGGGACTTGGACTTTGAGCTTGGGACTTAGGACTTAAGACATGCCAACATCCCTGGATCACACCAACTGAAGAACAAGAGTTAACTCTGCCAGTAATATCTTCATTTAAATTAATTGTGGCAGTTTTTAGGCTGCTGTTTTGTGAACCATAACTTAAAGTGAAAAAATTGCAGGAACTTTAAAAGCTTGATAAAACTCAATAGCTCTTTTCTCTGTGTATATGATATCCATATTTCCATTCCCCATTGAATGTGTAGTGCCCAATCATGGCCATTTTGGAAAAAATGTCAGGCTAAATGCAAATAACTCAAACCTTGTTATATTGTAATTTTGTTAGATTGTTGTTTAATGTGTTGGGAGCTGTCTAGAGTGGTCATTCGGTTTCCTTTTGTGGGCTATATATATAAATTGTGGGCTATATATAAAAGGAAAAAGGTTTCCTTTTGTGGGCTATATATAAATAAGTTGCCATTGATTTCAATGGCTCTATTATACTTTGACCTAGTCTGGATGCAAGCCACTATATTTGTACTTTTATGGACAACATTTCGTTCTTTCCTTTCACTAGTTTGGTAAAAACTATATGTAACACACCTTTCCCTCTTTAAAATGCAGTTAAGCTGGCCACTTTAATTTTAAACAAAATTGAGCCAACCAGATTGGTTCTTCTCCTGGGTTGTTTTGATAAATATCAGCTGTTGCCCTCAAAGACACTATCTGCAGTAAACAATACCAATGGGGCAAAGGGCAATAACAATAATTTTTAGAGGAAAACTGGCATGGTACTGGGCCCTAATGCAGTTCAGGAGCACATTCCAGATCAAAGTTCATATTTTCCTTTCCTTCAGAATAGAAGTGAACAGTTTAAGCACACTTTTTTAAAAAAAGCCATAGTGCCTGCAATCCTGCTGCTTAATGTAGTAAGTGGCAACTAGAGTAGGCCCACTGACTTGGTGTGGATTTAGTGAGCCAAATGCTCTGTGAATTCCATTGATTCAATGGGCCTACTCTAGTTGTACCTTACTAAGCTAAGCAAAAGATTTCAGTCAAGAGAAAATTAGACATTTTTCTGCCAGATTTCAATTTGGATTCCTGTATTGAGCAGGGGAGTGGACTCCATGAACTTATAGGTCCCTTCCAACTCCATTATTCTATGATTCTATGAATGTGTACTATGGGCTTTCTTAATGCTCTTTTTTTTTACTTTTTAAATTTTATTTTATTTTACAGTTCCTAATGTTTAGATTCATCAGTAATATTAAGTACACTATTGGCAGGCAGTTTATATATCATTTGTGTTAATACATATTGGCCAGTATCCTGTTATCAACTTATTGGTGGCAAACTGCTGCTCATAAATGAGGTGCTGGTTGTGTTCTGGCATGTGTGCGGATTGGGCATGCACCCAGGAATACAACTAGCACCTTGTTTATGAACAGTGATTTGTCACCAAGAGTAACACAACTTCCTTTACACAGGATGCGGGTCATTATAAGAGTGTACAAATTGCTCCCAGCAAGGAAAAAGAAAATCAAAATACATTCCCTATAATATGCAAACCTCATTTTTAACTGCATGGAAAACAAATTCAATAGCTGCATTACACATGGATTAGAAGCAGCAGCAAAGGTTAATAGCATGCATATTTGCAAAGTACTCCGTGCCTTGTTTTCCATACATTTCAGTTATACCTAAACATCAGAACCAAATATATATGATCATGGATACAAAATATTCATTTTCAGGTCAAAATTGCAACATTCAAACCTTGAATTTATAAAAGTATGATTCCCCCACCATTTCCATTACGTCAAGGGCAAATATACACTAGTGTGTTTATTTAGATATTGTTTTCCACACACATTGTATTATATGTTTACTGTCCCGTGACTCTGCTATACTAAAAAGGAAGTACTAAACCACTTGCACAACAAAGCCACTAGTCTTATTAATATTTTAGAAGCCATAAGACACAGAGACTCCATCTGCTGTCAGCAGCCTCGTGGCAAGAATCAAAGCCATATTGGGAGCTAAAAGCCCAAACCTCCACCGTGGTCTATTGACCTTCTCGTGAAGCAGATATCATGTGACAGAGATTGCCTATCTCAGCAGACTGCACTGGAAACAGGAGAAAGTGTTAAATATAACCAGGTGGACAGTGATGAATTGACATGCTGAAAAATCGAACACTTCAGTAATCAGCCTAAGGGTCTGATATCAACAACATTTTTCAGTTTTGTCCAAATTCATTGAAAGGTGTAGTTTAGCAAGTTCACTTCTCATTGGCAAGACCTTTTATCTTTATGTGGGGTTTCTGATTGAATTCTGGGACATCCACATTGGATTTTGTGTCACTGTTGTTCTTTGCACCGAAAGCTGACTAGACATTTGCATACAAGCAAAATGACAAAAGAAACACAAACACATGCATAGGACCCAAAGAAGGCTAGTGGTTACCCTTCAACCCTAAAACAACACCCTTGCTTCCAGAATTGAGTAGGGTCCTGAGAAACAATCTGGGACAGTAATCTGGCTGGGAATATTTTAAATGCATTTTGATGCATTTAAGGTGTCTTTGAAGCATTTCTGAATCTTGATCAGAGGTTTCCTTTTGTGGGCTATGACTCACAGAATATCCAGCTGGGATGGACTGGCCAGTGTGTCCATGCTGAATAGCATATTTTGGGAACAATCATCCAAAAATTAACTTTTCCCATATCTGATTTTGATTCCTCAAAAAGTCAGGAAAAGAGAGCTCTCATTATTTCTGTGACTGTGCATTTACAGAAGTTACTTTTTAAAGCCAGCACTCAGAACTCCCAACTAGCATGGTTGGTTAAACAAAACAAAACTCTGGGAGATGGAGTCCAGAAAAGCAAGTTTTCTAAGTTCTGCTACCAATTCGTTCGTTCGTTTAGTCATTTAGTCGTGTCCGACTCTTCGAGACCCCATGGACCAGAGCACGACAGGCCCTTGTATCTTCCACTGCTTCCTGTAGTTGTGTCAATTTCATGTTGGTTGCTTCGCAGACACTGTCCAGCCATCTCATCCTCTGTCGTCCCCTTCTCCTCTTGCCTTCACACTTTCCTAACATCAGGGTCTTTTCCAGGGAGTCTTCTCTTCTCATGAGATGGCCAGGAAGAAGAAAAAGCATGGACAGTCACAGAAAAGTCCACTGTGCTCACTGAGATATAGGAAAATGTCACATGGATGGCCAGAAAAATACCAGTAGAATCAATTAACAAATCAGGCCATTAAGTCTGGAAGAACTCGCCATTGTATGCGTCCATTGGCGTGCTGAGTGAGACAGGCACAGCAATAGTCCCAGCCTAGTCATCATGGTGAAAAATATAATTACAAGTGGAGCTACATTTTTGTCTTTTCCACATATCAATTGCACAGAACATTGTTTACTAAAAACTTGAAATAGTGAAATATGACTAGTATCTTTATAACTATGAAGCGTCTGAGCCCATATTTCTAATTACAGTAGTCTAATTAATGTCTTTATGGCTTCATTAAATCTTTAGGATATTTATATTATCCGCAGAAAT
The DNA here is from genome assembly GCF_051106095.1 of Pogona vitticeps. Lineage (NCBI taxonomy): Eukaryota > Metazoa > Chordata > Lepidosauria > Squamata > Agamidae > Pogona > Pogona vitticeps. The sequence goes on along the minus strand of NC_135788.1, from coordinate 35,902,613 downwards.
AATCTCTATCCATTAAGAGTGCATAAATCCTCAGGCATATCTTTTAAAATGCTATATGCTTATTTCATTGCAAAATACAGAGGAAATATAAAGAAATCCATTAATGGAATAATATTCGCTTTCTGTAAAATTTATTTGGCCTGTAATACATGGCCACAAAGGTCTGATTGCTTGTGAAGAAATGCAGAAGACAGTGTTGGTAGATAATTAGCTGAACGGTCAAATAATCAGGAATTATATGGCCAATATACTTTTTATTCTTTGCGCAGAGTTACCCTCATCGTTGAATGAAGCCCCCGTTATCACAAATGGTAGATATGGGAGGATGGAGAGGCAGGAAAAAAAATGGATTGGACTAAGGAAATGTCACCGGGTGAATGGTCATGCTGACCAAGGGATTGTGGGAACTACAGGCAACTTTTCCAGACTGCACTAGATACATTATTTTCAAGTTGGGTAATTGGACTTCACAGTACCCCACCTGTTCATCACAGGAGTGTGGGATGTTTCCAACACTTCTATCCTTGAAGGTTGCTGCCCTTCATATTTTACAGCATCTCTCACTAGCTTTGATTTGATTTGGAGTATGGTGTGCTGTGCTGTGCTTCAGTCCATCTAGATCCTCTAATTATTAGTATTAGGAAGAAAAAGAAGATGCTCCATATCAAGTTTTCAGCAAGCCACCTAGCTAGCTATGCCCACTTTCAGGACACTCCATGACATTTCCTAACCTGGCTTGTCTGTTTCCCCACACCTACAGTCAGTTAGCATTCTATAGCTATTCAGTAGACACAGCATGTTGGACTGTGTTCCCCTTCTCATAACTTTCTGAGTACTTCTGCAAACCTAGGAATGCCTTCAAGCCTGTCTTGCACTAAATTGCATTCCAAGATTATTTTGCACTGAGTTCACTTCTGTATGTGGACAGTGCCCTTTGGCTTCATAAGGACTGGCATTGGGAGAATATTATTATTGGGATCCAGGATAAGCCAAAATCCTTGATGCTTTAAATTATCACAACAGGTGCTAAGACATTCAAATGATGGAAAAATGGGATGTCTACAATTGCCATTCAAGGTGTTTCAAGGTTGTCAGCCAACTCCTTGACTACACAGAAATAAGTTAAATGTATATTGAAGACTGCGTCTCCTAACCAAGTTTCCAAGACAGACCTGGGTGGATTTTAATACTCCCCTATCAACAGCATTCCCAGCTGTCAAGCTTTCAAAATTCCCCTACCTTTAAAAAGAAATTTGGTCCAAGAAAGGTATCCAAACTAACAACCAAACTTGATACATGGGGCAAGAAAGGCCCACAAGCATTTCATCCCATTTCTGGAAGTAAAATAAATATTTAACAAAGTAAATAATGAAGAATGTTGCTCTTTTCTGAATTGCAGAATCTGCTCCTTGACTCTGCCCAAGCTGACTTCCAAAAGAAATCAATCCCAGTACATGATCAAAATGTGCTCAGTGAATTGACACTCTTCAGTGCCCAGACCTCCAGACCATTTTGAAAAAATTAGGGCCAGCCAAGCACAGCCATTACTAGACAAATGTAGGAAAACTGGTGTTAAAAAATGAAAAGTTTTCACCACTAGCAGCTTTGTAGAAGGCTTTGTATTGTGCCTTCCCTCTGACCATGCCTTTCTTGCAACAAAAGGAATCCACAGCCTTACGGCTGTCACCTCCAAATTTGTCTCTCCCAAACACCAGCTGGACCAGAGGGTTTTAGTCTGAATTTGCTCAAACCGTTTTCAGCACTTGTTTCAGCAGCAACTCAGAAACAGTCATGTTGGGTGGGTGGAGGAATACAAGACACTCATATTGGGTGAGAGCTGACTGGAGACTGTCTTTCTGCAGCCCACAAACTTTGCTTCCTAGGTAAAGCAGCACCTTGGTCTAAAAATTATGGTCCCAAGGCCCCAGGGTTAGGAAAATGACACAGCCAATAGCACTGCTTAAGTCAAAAGTAATGCAAGTAAAGGTGGTGCAAATCTCCTAGCGCAGATTCCTGTTAAAGTGTCATAAATCTTGACCTGCAGTTCCTTTACTCTTTGATTCATTTTTTAAAGCAGAGACTGAAGAGTGCACAGCAATAGGACCAGAGTCATTGACCTGGAATGGCAGCACACATGTCAGCTTTACAAAGATGCACTTCCTCTGAAGCCACTGGGGACTTTTTCCATATGCTTGCTGAAATGCACATCTACAATACATGTGCCTGGGAACTACTGGTTAGATGCAAAAAGCATAGAAAAGGCATAACCAGATGTTACAAAATATGTACAGATGCAGATATAAATGGCCTCTCCAAATGGAGTTCGCTTTCTGCTCTCTAACAGATACCAACACTAGTAGTGTTGCCACCATCCTCTGCATGTCTCAGTTGAAATGCAATAACTGATGTGGAGGCGGAGAAAGGAGAGCGGAATGATGCAGATGTGAGAAATATGCTGATTACTTGAGACAGGAGGAGTAGAAACACTTTCAATTAATATAGCACCATTTATCCATCTGGGCTCATCCAGGCACTGGTGTTGTCTCCAGATATTCTGGATCATTCTAAAAAAATTGTTGTTGAAGATTGGAATGCATCATTCTAGTATTTACATCCACAGATACGTAGGAAGGATATTTGTTGCTGAATGTACTGCGATGCACCAGCTTGTCATGGTATCATCTGTCTATACACTTTGGATTTGCTTTACGACATCTTCCACCTATGCCCTCTCCCTGCCTACTTCACTCTCTCCCCCACTTCCCTCCTCCTTGTGTCCTTGGAGATCCAAGAGGTGGAAACTGAGTAGCAGAGAAATGACCACAAGAAATATCATCAACACAGGTTGCTGTCCTCTGAAGATGCCGGCCACAGAGACTGGCGAAACGTCAGGAAGAACAACATTCAGAACACAGCCAAAGAGCCCGAAAAACCCAGAACAACCAATCCTGATCTTCCATTTGGATCTCAATTCCTCCTGCCTCCATGCATATTCACCCAATACTTTCATTACTCACCCACCCAATCACTTGCATGGCAGACTAGGACTCCCGGGTGTCATGGCAAGGCAAAGTGTACCTCGGGAGCTCTTAACCTCTGGATCATTGGCAGCGCTGTGCTGTAAAATTCCTGTGTGAGTTGTAACGGTGCAGCAGCTTGATGTACACTTAGGGACATCTCCTTCTACAGGTCATTTACAGTGCATTATATCAATGTCTGTGTGGGGAGTCTTTAAACGTGCAGCCCCAAGCAATCACTATGTCACTGTCATTGTCGTCATTGTCATCATCATCATCATCATCATCATCATTCCTCAGATTAAGAGCAATATTTAAAAGGTACTTACTATATAATACTATAAAAGGATTGGGTTTGTAAATATAACTGTTATGCATCATACACTGCCTTCAATGCACAGCATACAAGCTGTGTATGTTTCTGAAAGTTGTCTTAACTGGGGAAAACATTGTATGTGGAATATCAGTTTAAATATATAAACATTTATATGTTCTTGAAATATATCACATAAATCTAGTACCTTGTTATAGTCACATATCCCATACAGCCATGTCAACAGAGATATCGCTACAGGTTTTACAAAGCATTTACATATACTGTACGCCAGCTTTTCCATGAAAATACAAAGCTGGTTCCAGATTTAATGGTGGTTGGAGCAGTTCCGCTGAAATCAATGAGACTTCCTATGGTCATGAGTAGTGATGGACACCAGCCTCAGAAAACATTGTCCATATGCAGCAGAGCAGGGATATTTTTACATCACCAAAGCAGATACAGGGTAGCTCAAGTCAGCTTACAAATTACTGAAGTTTGCTCTGTTGTTTTGGGGATTAAAATGCTGAAATCTGAACAAAAATATTTGGTGCCCATTGCTATAGCAAAAGAAGGAAATGCCAAATCTGCTGACAGCTGAAGCCCCAGTGAGAGCCCAAACTTTACCAAAAAATAATTTGCAATAATTACCAAAAGATCATTTCCCAAGCTCTGCCCATAAAGTGGAGACTGATCCTGGCTTTTCAGATATGACCAAGGGATGTTTTCATAACCCTCTTTCTTCTTTGGTTAAGCTGTTAGCTTCCAATTGCTCATATCAGAAGAGTTAACATCTAAGTTATATGCCATGAGTAGTAATCATTGGCATTAAATGGAGTTTTCCTTCCATATAAGGGTTGATAAATTCCTATAATAATATTACAGCATTGCCATTGTATTGCTTTGTACGTTATGCTACACCTTCATTGTCAGTAGAGCTTAGACAAGTTACTTTCTTCGTCTATACCTCCCTGCAGCCCTCAGCAGGAATGGGAACTGGAAGATACAGTCCAAAAAATAATGTTGCCAATAATGGATAATTAGTTGTCTTCTATTTTTTGACCCATATCAGTGAACTTACAGCAAAGCATATAGTGTACAGTCTCAACATGAGTGCTGTATCAGTAGTGATCTCACCACTTTAAAAATGACAATTAAACAATGATTGTGTATAATACAAAACAGAGAACACGAACTGGCTTCCTAAGTGAATGAGAAGGTTAAGTAAGGATCTATTTTTCTGGGTCAGAGTCAGTTCAGCAATAAATACAATCAATACACTGAGCCCTACACACGTTTTCAGTGCACTACCCCTGCTTCTAAAATACTGCTTACAAAATTTTTACTCTCCTGAGATTCTAGGGTTAAGAGTCATTGATCACTTTCATAAGTGAACTGAAAGTATGCTTTACAGCAAATAATTAAGAAATCAATGAGTTAAAATGGGAAAAGAGAATATCAGCACATATAAATACCTGTAAGATCAATGATTTTAATGGCCCTAAATTCTCTCTCTGTGGGTGTTACATTTTGCAAGTACAAAGCAGAAACTGCATGTTTTATTTTATACTTCAAAACCAACCAGTTAGTGCCTAGCGAAGGAAGGAAGGAAGGAAGGAAGGAAGGAAGGAAGGGAGGGAGGGAGGGAGGGAGGGAGGGAGGGAGGGAGGAAAGCAAATCAGCCATCTCTGTCAACATCCAAGAGCCTGTGTGTTGTTACACCCTTAAAACAATGCATGCCTCACAGATTTGAATGACAGATCAAATGTGCATGTATAAATCGTATTGGTGTAAGCATATAGAGCAAGCCTGTGGTGGCATGCAGCTCCTCATGGCTAGTTTTGCACTTTCTCAGACCCTCTAAAACTATGCCACCAGTATTTCACAGCCAGTCATGCTGTCAAATGTGGCAGCAAAACAGTTACACCTAAAAAGCCACTGAAACATACAGAAAATTGAGTGGGTGGGTGTGCATTTACATACGTAACCCCGGTCAAGTAATTTACTATTTTTCAGCTTTCATTCATCATTTGTGAAATAGGAAAAATATTGTACATCACTGGCTTGTTGAAAAGGCATTGTAAGGCCTTCGAAATAATCCATAAACAATAATAGCAGTATTGGACTAAAGCTTAAAAAAACAAAAACAAAGCTACATAGTAACTCTTCATCCATGCCAGTTAATTTGCAACTGCAACAATTTTCTGAGAGAAGGGTTGCATTATCTGACAGAATTGCAAGGGTGCCAATATTTTTGGCCATGACTGTAAAACAATCCTTGTAGAATAGATTCTTGTACTACATTTAGGCCCTACCCAATACATTTTATTGCTCAACTTGGATAAACAAGATGGTACCCCTCCTATTTCAGATGCAGAAGCTGAATGAACTGGTGTTGAATAATTCTTCAACACTGGTCATGGATGAGTAACTTCCACCACACCTCAGGGCAGCAAGATAGCTTGGGGCAGGGTGGGGCTTAGAAGAGCCTGAATGGTCCATACAACTGGCTTTCCAGTTCCTTGTTGCCCCCTCCTAACATCTGCTAGCTGAGGCGACTGCCTCACTCTACCCAACAGAAAGCAGAACACATTTACCCCAATTCTGTGAAAGTGTTATCCATGGGTTCCTTATTTATTTATAAAAAACAAAACAAAAAAATTTTTTTTCATTTTTCATTTTTTCATTTTACACTTTACATTTACGTGAGGGAATGCATGGGGAACATAGAGACTAGCTAGTTAAGTTAGATTAGCAGACAGAAGCTATGGCCAAATTTGTAAGGCTTTTTAAACAGAATATTATGTTAATATCCAGACTCCCAAAAAGACCCAATCAAAGTACTGTATCCCTCTTCCTGCCCCCCTCCCAGAAGTTTGTGTTACCTTGGAATATCCTTCCTTAATATGTTTCTCTTTATATCTGTGAAGACTCTCAGTCATCCAGGTGAGATTATCTGGAAGTTGAGTCATGGCAACTGGACTTCTTATTAGGTTGAAACATTTCACTACTCATTCATGTTTGTCTTTATGTAAATTATCCTTTATATAAATTATTTCTCTATAGGACAAGCCTAAGAGAATTAAAAGGATGAGTCCAAAAGAGTCCCCTACAAGGACAGCTCATGGACCACTATTTGGGAGTGCCTCACTCCTCTTGAGCCTGTATGGATTACACATAAACAAAGGGTTGCTGGGTGGATTCTGCTATAATAGCATCACCTTAACTGTGGGCTTCTTTCATTTTAATCTGTCCAATAGCAATAGCATAAGCAACTGATCTCTCTGTCATTAGCAGTCAGACCATGACATTCACTCTGTGCAGACAGTCTGAGCCAGTGCAACCACCCATAGATTCACAAACACAGACACGCAGCTGTTGTGTTCCATCCCACTCCAATGCAGAAAGCAAGCGTAGAGGCATTGACAGTCAAGAGAAGCAGAGTAAAACCACTAACCCAGAAGAACTTGCAGGGGAAGGAAGGAAGGAAGGAAGGAAGGAAGGAAGGAAGGAAGGAAGGAAGGAAGGAAGGAAGGAAGGAAGGAAGGAAGGAAGGAAGGAAGGAAGGAAGGAAGACTAGCCAGACACAGGGCTTCACTGACAACTTCATTACCTCCGCATATAAAAATGACTGCAGGATAATGCAAATGGCTTTTGCGTCACACTCTCCTGCATTCTGCAGCTGCAGAGGAGGAGGAGGAGGGGGAGGTTCTGAAATGCAGCCTAGGGGCGGACAAGCTTTTGTCCAATTTAATCAGTCTCTCTTCAAGGCATAATCCTTCCCTCCCACTCACCTTGCTTTATGGAGTAAGTGACCCAACACTCACTCACTCTCTCTCTCTCTCTCTCTCTGTGTGTGTGTGTGTGTGTGTGTGACAGAGACAGACAGACAGACAAACAGACAGACAGAGCATGAATGTGTATTGGGAGGCTTTTGGCTTGACCTCTATCAATCAATGCTTAAAGGAAAGTGGAGGGAAACTGGAGGGATTGTCCATCTGTCCATCTAATGAATGTTAAGCAAATATCCTACAAATCTGGCAAGATGATTCGATTTATATTACAGAAAATGTAATTAGACTATCATTCCATAGATAAGATTTATCACCTTGAACTAGCGCATTGAAGCTGCTGAAGTAATGGACACCTCCCCTTTCAAGGATCACACCTTGAAAACATTGTCTTAAATGTTTGACATTATTTTAGCATTTCATAACATGTTAATGTGTGAGTAATATGTTAACAAAATATTTTTCGATTGTTTACAAATCCTGAAACAAATAGAAAAATTACTCCCCCCACCAACTGCCCTAAGAAATGCAAATATCTTAAAAATGAAGTTTGGGAAGGGAAAGATATAGAGGCAGTGACAGATTTTGGGCTCCATGATCACTGCAGATGGAGACAGCTGCCAAGAAATTAAAGGACGCCTGCTTCTTGGGAGGAAAGCAATGACAAAACTCGGTAGCATATTTAAAAGCAGAGACATCATCTTGCTGACAAAAGTCTGAATAGTCAAAGCTATGGTTTTTCCTGTAGTGATGTATGGAAGTGAGAGCTGGACCATAAAGAAAGCTGACCGCTGAAGAAGTGATGCTTTTGAATTGTAGTGCTGGAGGAGGCTCTTGAGAGTCCCCTGGACTGCAAGGAAAACAAACCTATCCATTCTAAAGGAAATCAACCCTGAGTGCTCACTGGAAGGACAGATCCTGAAGCTGAGGCTCCAATACTTTGGCCATCTCATGAGAAGAGAAGAATCCCTGGAAAAGACCCTGGTGTTAGGAAAGTGTGAAGGCAAGAGGAGAAGGGGACGACAGAGGATGAGATGGTGGACAGTGTCATTGAAGCTACCAACATGAATTTGACCAAACTCTGGGAGGCAGTGGAAGACAGGAGGGCCTGGCGTGCTCTGGTCCATGGGGTCACGAAGAGTTGGACCCGACTAAATGACTAAACATCAACAACAAATAAATGTTACTTGTTTTAACTATTCTCCCAGAGCATAATATGTGAGTATTAAAGATGAACTGTGGGAAAAGGATTTCATTATTTCCATTTTAACCTCAGGAACAATGAGTTATTGTTACATTTAAAGTACTCTTTCTAAGGTCTGGCATGGACGCAGGCCAATAACCCACAGTGTCCTTGTAGAGGCATACAATGAACATTTGGGATTTCATTGGCTTTGATGCAACAAAATTAAGCAGTAAGATACAATTTGAGGATGCTTTAGGGATTTCACATTAATATTCTATGGGCAAAAGCAACATCTGTGTAGGATTTCTTCGTTAGCAGTGACTGTGGACTTTTGACCACAACTGGCATTGCTAACAGACAAGTCACTATTTTCCATATGGCTTCCAGGAGTATGTAATAGGAAAGCGAGCCTCATATTGTTGCAAGTCTGGAGGCCAACTGGTGCTATCATCCAGACACATAACAGTGCTGGAAAACAGACCCAGTATGCTAAAGTGGGCGAAACACCTCCCTCTGTATCTGGAGAAATCCATTGAACAGACTGTCAAACTATGTGAGAGTAAGAAAGCTGTCATGACCAAGAGAAATCTTATGGTGTAGGCAGCCCTTTCCTGGACAATTCAGGAATTAAACCTGAGATCAGGAAGCAGGTCTTTGTGATGCTATAGAGGGGGACAGCAAAGTTTGAGAAGCTTGACCTACAAGGCTTTACCTATAGTACACATGACATGTGAAGAGTTTTTCTAGGGGTTTACACTACTGCTGGTGTTTGTGGAAAAACTCATTGCTAGTCCACATTGAGGTCTCACCACCACCAGTAAGGACAGGGCTTGTGCAACAAGAAGATTCATGAGTGACAATAACTGTGCTTCACTCTCTGTCTTGTTCTAAATGGCCTGGGGGCTCAGGTGCTAGCCCCCCACATGTTCTGTCCTCCATCTTGGCTTTTTGGCACACAGAACACACGTAAAAATAACTTTGCACACAGTCAGGGGAGCCCTGGCTTTAAGACCAGATCAAAAGCAGTATTAAATTCCTTCTTCATCCAATACCACACTCACCCTGAGATTTATGCTACTGCCTAGACACCTAGAGAAGTGTGGCAATACTCTGAGACCCAGAAATTCCAACAAGGCACCAACTGCAGACACCAAAGTGAGCAAAGAGCTGGATGGGATTTTGAACACAAAGCCTAGGTGCATCATGCTCAGGGCCATCAAGCGCCGCAGTTCTCAGATTAAAGAGTCACATGCCTGGGTAATGTACGAGGTATAACCTTGAGTTCTACACTGCTATTTACCTAAAGTTAAAAACTGTTTGAGGCCTGTACTGACCTGCTAACAACTCAAAGGCCTGATCTTAACAATTAGTAGAAACAACTATATGTCGCTGCTGCACCCTTGTTGTCTAACAACCAGGTGGGGAGCAGCGTGGTGGAGGAGAATTCTCTTTGTTCCTCCTCACCGGTGCATTTAATTTGCATGCCAGCCACAAAGGAACAGAAGGCAATCCCTGAGTGATGAAGGTCAAGAGAGTTACAACAAGACTTGCATAACTGACTCTGCACCACCAGGGGACAACAGAGGCAAAGACAGTTAGTTAGAGTGTCAGCAACACTACAGAGTTATAACAGTTTCATACTACTTTAGTTGGGATAGCTCCATCCCATGGTATCTTGGGGTTTGTAGCTAGAGAGGGGAAGGACATTACATTCTCTTCTAGAGAGGCCTGATGCACTGCCCTAAATTACAGCAGAGACATCTAGCATCTCCCAGGATTTGGTGGAATAAAATAATGAAATTTATTTATTTGTTTCTTTGTTTGTTTGTTTAATTTATACCCCACCCATCTAGACAGACGTCTACTCTGGGTGGCTAACAATAATAGATAAAACTAAAAACAATATAATAAAATAACATAAAAAGTAATAATATAGTTCAAGATGGGAAAAATAATCAGGTGATGACAGGAGGAAAAATGGTGTCAGACTGATGTAACAGGGTAGTGTAGATGTACTGTCAAACTGAGGATGACTTAAGTTATTTCTAGCTTTTACTGGATGAGATGGAAGAGATTTTTAATCATATATTCTAAACAATTTGACCCACAGACAGTTCAGTCATGAGTAGAATTGAAAATCCTTCTGCAATACTGAATTTTGTCTGAGATATAATGTCTCTGGGTCTTAAGCTCATCATTTTCAGCATTTTGTGACAATTCTGGGCATACCACACTACAATTCCACATAATGACAGAAGTCCTGTTTTTAGCATAGAAAGTCACACTAGAGTAGGTCCATGGAATCAGTGGAGATTTTGTGAGTCAACTCCTCCATAAGTTCCATTCACTCAAATGGACCTACTCTAGTTGCAACTTACTTCAGCATGTAATAGATAAAAACTAGAGTAGATCAATTTGAATCAATGGAATTTATGGAGGAATTGACTCGCCAAATTCCCCACTGATTCAATGGGTCGAAATCTAATGTTCCTTATTATTCTAAACAATAAGATTTTAAACAGTCTGCTTCTTCCTCTTAAGGCTGTGGATTTTTATATACTTCTATTCCATGTTTAGGCATCAAGATACTAGTGATAGACTTTTGCTTTAAATTGCTTAATGCTTAGAGAAAGTATTAATCTTTATTTTTTTTTCAGAAATACACGGCTATGTCTAAAATTACACAATCTTCTCAGCTCACATCAATTTAAAAGTTCAGGCATCTTCGGAGTATATTCCTTCCTTGTATAAAATTGATATAAAACGAAATTGCCCCAATAGTCTCTCAATAACCTTAAATGCTGAGGGAATGAGTAAGAAGTTTCTTTTCTTTTCTTTTTTGCAACTTACCATTGCCCTTACTAATGAGTAGATGGTTAGGGAATTTCTTCACTTAGCATTTCTCATTATTAATAAATTTTACCCTGACAACTATTAAGTGAACACATTGGATTTATGCACCTAACCTAATTACATATGCTGCATGTACGCATTTCATTATTTACTTGACAGATTCATTCCTTGAAATCATACATAATTAAAGAAGGATCAAATATTAACAATTAGATACATGTTAATTCTCCTCAGATTTAGGGAAACAAACATATTTTATTTTTCTGTATAACAAGAGCAGGGAAAAATATGTTTATTTTGCCCTGCTGTTGTTTTCTAAAGCACAGTTCTCTGTTTTCGGTTTTATTCTATTTGTAACTTAAATGATATGAACAATTAATTGTCTTCCACCCCCTTTACTGGAAAATATATCAGTATTTTTAATAAGTGTAAGAGGTTAGTAATTTCTTCCTGACATTTTATAAATGAAACAATTTGTTCTGGTATTTCTTGGCAATTTCTAATATGAGGCCTGCTCTTGGCCTCACTAAGTCAGTGACAAACTTTTCATGACCTCAGATGAAGCCTGTGGTAAATTGAAAGATTTCTATTAACTTCCCTAGACAACGGAGCACACACATTTTGGGCATCCATGTATCCTGCCAACACAGAGGTTGTAATAGAGTAAGCTTACTTCCTACCAAGCTGCACATTCTTTGCTATTGTTCATTAGTAAATAAAAATAGTTACAGTACCTTTGTTTCCATGTGTAGCAATGATGGCCGCAAAGAGACATAAATACTACAGCTAGAATAACATGTCTAATAACTGTGTCTAAGTGGTGCACTGGCCAGAACCTAGGCTCCTTCTACAATGCTGTTCTTTAACCTCCAGAACTGTAGAAGTCACTTTTGTTCAGAAAAATATCCCATTAATCGCAACATTTCTGTTGCTAGTAATTTCTGTAGCATCAAGAAATTGTGGTCTTACTGTGCTCCCAGGAAAAGCATGTTGTTAGTTCTTTCAAAAGGATTGGTATAATTTTTTTATCATTATTTTGAAATCGTTCCCATTCTAAAATTCCCAGCAGGCATCTACCTCTATAAGCTTTCACTAGCATATTTCTTCTTATATTCGCTCAGTTCTTTCTTTTCCAGAAGCACTCAGCTCAGGGTGCAACTACAATGGAGAGCTGAATCAGAATGATTCAGGTTTGCTGTGATTTGATTTGCAGTTTGTCTTGCATTTGAAATCATAATCAGTGCTCACGCAGGGCTACGGATTGATTTGGGAGTTCACTGTTCTTGCTGATTGTGATGTAAGTCACATTCTAGCCCACAGTATCCTCTTCCTTCCTACCTACCTCTGGTCCTGCCTCTGCTGATCCTTCCTTCCTGGTCCCACCTTTAATGGTTTGCAGCCCAGAAGGAGAGGGAGAGGAGGGAGCGCAGGCACACTGAGAGCTAAGGACAATGTTGCCTCTGCAGGGACACTCGCACAGCACAGTGAAACTTTCCCTGAGGGTTGGGGTGAAGCAGCTGAAACCCCAACTGAACTATCTCAGAAATCTCTCAGATGGAGTCAGATTCTTATATGTGCAGCCAGGAAAGAGCCACAGAAGGATTATTTCAGTTGCATTCTTGCTGGAGGCATGGTTGCAGACTGAGTCAGCTGATGTGCTAGTGCACTAAATCACTTGACTCAATCTGCTGTTTTGCTCAGTGTAAATATGCAGTTATGACACAGTTGTCATAAATATTACCTGTAGACACTGGGAAGATGACTTGCTGTCATTAGAAGCAACAACAGGGGATTGCACGTCAAGCTGTCGTTAAGTCAGATCTCTCCAGTAAAATGATCACAACTAACTGTCCATGAATTTGTCAATCTCCAATTCCTTTTTAAAGCTGTCCAACCTGAGGCCCATCTGAGGCCACCTGACATAGGATCAAGGGGGGATGTGTAGAAGGCACCTTCCGGGTGTGTTGGCTGAATGCCAGGATGCTGGGGTGGGGAGGGCAGAAGAGTTGCAAGTGTCCCCTGCTGTGGTTCAGGAGGACCCAAACAGGGTGGCTGTGCCAACACAGACAAGCAGACAAAGCAGGTAGAGCTTTCCTGGTTCAGCCAAATATCTCTTCAGGGATCCTTCAAGCTTCAGGCTACTACATTTCTAAAAACGTTTCCATAGAAAAATAACATGGAAAGGTACTTCACAGTCTCAGAATACAGAACATTGAAAGCTTGAACAATAATTTTATAAAACACATCATGATTCACAACTCAGAATGATTCCATATGGGAACACCACTTCCCACCACCCATCCATTACTAATTTTCCTTACTTTCAACTAGTACATGCAGGAATTACTGATCTCTGGTGACATAAGATAGTTTCACACCACACACACACACACACACACACACACACACACTTCCACTGGATAGCTCAGTGGTTTAGGTACAGTATATGGCTACAGAGCCAGAGGTTGGGAGTTCGATTCCCCATTGTGCCTCCTTGACAGGGGCTGGACTTGATAATCCATAGGGTCCCTTCCAGCTCTGCAGTTCTATGATGATCATGATGTTAATTTGCCAATAGCCTGGAGCTCACTTATTAAGCTACTTCACAATACTGTACTGTGTGAGTGGTTGAGCTTGATTAGATTATTCTAATCAAGCCCGACTGTTTCCAAGCAGCTCATATTAACTTGCTTTCTGCTGCTAGTGTAGTTTTACCCTCTGGAAGTCTGATAGCTCACTTGAAACTAGAACCTATCTCCCCAGGTCTTGGCCCAATACTCTAAGCACTGCACCACATTTGTTATCTCTGCTTCTCCAAATGCTGTGTTTGTGTATCTGTTAAAAAAGCAATAACTAGAAGTGCAGGACTAGTGTGCTCACCTCCATAGGAAAATAAGCCCAAGTTTTCCAAGCATTTCTCACTATTCAAGGGGATAAAAATAAAACACAACATGGATCATTCCAGTTCTAGCTAAGTATGCTAACCACTGTACACAATGTAACCACTTTCCTTTGAAATTAACTGCACTGAAAATTGTAGCCATTTTCCATAATATATTGCAAAAGCTGAGTTGTGTTGTGTTTGCAAAGTCCTAATTCAAGGGGAAAAGCTGGTTTTGTTTTATACTCACCTTCCTTCTTTTAAACACATTTGCAGCTATTTTACTGTAAAGCCAGATTTCATTGCCATACTGTATATTGCTAAGTCACTTCCAAAGGACAACCGCTTTTAGGGTTTTCGGGTATGTGAGATGTTCCAGAAGTCACTTTTTTCTGCCACACCCCATTGAATCTCCGTGGGCTCTATCCAAGACCAACTAAGTAAGTATGCACCAGTCGCTACCTTTATCCACTAACCCAATACTGGCTTTCAAAGCCAGACTACATGCCACAACAGAAACACATTTCAAGAACAGCACTATAAGCAGAGAAGAGCGGTGAGTATGGGGAAAGAACACATTTTTAACTTTTTTTCCCCAGGACAATCCTATACTTGCCTGTTTAAAGGCAAAACTAGCACACCGAACAAGGCTTGAAACTACTAGGATGACATTCTGCATGTATACTCTCTCTCCACCACATACTTCAAGAACTGTTCTAACAGTGCTTTCAACTACCTGGAAACAGGTTGTTTTTTTTCCCAAAATGCAACATTTGCCAAGGGAATTGCCCCCAAACACTCAGGGACAGCAGGAGTGATTACATGTTGTTGTTGTTGTTTAGTCGTTAAGTCATGTCCAACTCTTCATGGCCCCAAGGACCAGAGCACGCCAGTCCCTCCTGTCTTCCACTGCCTCCCGGAATTTGGTCAAAATTTGTTGACTATGAGGGCTACTCCATTTCTTCTACGGGATTCTTGCCCACAATAGCAGATATGATAATCATCTGAATTGAATTCGCCCATTCCCATCCATTTTAGGTCACTGACAACCAGGATGTCAATTTTATTCTTGCCATCCAGCTTACCAAGGTTCATAGATCTTACATTCCAGGTTCCTATGCAGTATTTTTCTTTGCAGCATTGGACTTTCCTCTCACTTCCAGGCACGTCTGCAGCTGAGCGTCCTTTCGGCTTTGGCCCAACCACTTCATTAGCTCTGGAGCTACTTGTACTTGTCCTCCGCTCTTCCTCAGTAGCATGTTGGACACCTTCTGACCTGAAGGGCTCATCTTCCAGCGTCATATCTTTTAGCCTTTTGTTTCTGTCCACAGAGTTTTCTTGGCAAAGATACTGGAGTGCTTGCCAGTTCCTGCTCCAAGTGGATCATGTTTAGTCAGAACTCTCCACTATGACCTGTCCATCTTAGGTGTCCCTGCACAGCATAGCTTCTCTGAATTACTCAAGCCCGTTTGCCACCACAAGGCAGCAATCCGTGAAGGGGACTGACTACATATTCTATCCCAAATCTTCACCTTTATAGGAGCTACAGAACACATACAGTCCATATGCTACTGTGTGTTATGTAAAGCTATTAACAATAATAAAAATAATTATATGATTATCATTTTTGTTATTATTACTTATCACCACCCTCATTCTTTTTGCTGTTGTTATACAGTCATGGCCAAAAATATTGGCAACCTTGCAATTCTGTCAGAAAATGCAATGCTTCTCTCAGAAAATTGTTGCAGTTGCAAATGTTTTGGTACTCATGTGCTCATTTCTTTGGAACAACACCAAAAAAAAAAAAACAGAGAAGAAAAGTCAAATCTGATACAATCCAAACTAATCAATTTCTGGGGTGTAGTGACAAAGTGAGCCATTATAAATCAAACCCTGTTTCCCTATAGGTGTGTGCTTATAGTTGGATTTTGATTCCTGGAAACATTTCTTACGTTTGTAGCTATCACAATTATAAATAAGAAGTAAATAACACTCAAATGCATGTAAGAGTTCAGCAACATTCTTTTGGACCCCTCTTCGCCCCTCTCTTCTCCATTGTCTTTTCCTCTCCGACCATAATATTTCAGTTGCATTCTTGCTGGAGGCATGGTTGCAGACTGAGTCAGCTGATGTCCTAGTGCACTAAATCACTTGACTCAATCTGCTGTTTTGCTCAGTGTAAATATGCAGTTATGACACAGTTGTCATAAATATTACCTGTAGACACTGGGAGGATGACTTGCTATCATTAGAAGCAACAACAGGGGATTGCACGTCAAGCTGTCGTTAAGTCAGATCTTTCCAGTAAAATGATCACAACTAACAGCTATGCATAGTCTTATCCTCCATGAATTTGTCAAACGCCAATTCCTTGTTAAAGCTGTCCAACCTGAAGCCCATCACTAGATCCTGACATTGAATCAAAGGGGGATATGTAGAGGGCACTTTCCGGAAGAGTGGGAAAGCATTGTGAGTTCACTGGGGCACCCCCTGGGCAATGGCATGCAGCCAGTCAATTTTTTTCACCTCCCGAAGTGTTGCACTGTAAACTTCCTTAAGTTGTACAGTGATCTGATAATAATATAGGAAAAAAAGCCTAAACCCTGGAAATACACACATAAAGTATTTGCAATTTAAACGACTTCCTTTTATATGTCCTGGTTCTTCCACCATTCACCTTCAGTGGATATCCATGCACTCCATTTATACAGCTATGCATGCTGAATCAATGTTTCCATTGAGCTATTCACTGCAATGCCAAGACCTCTTTCTTGGGCAGTAATTCCCAGCTAAAATCCCACCACTGAGCAGTATTTTCATCTATTTGTAAATGCCAGTGCTTAGAACTCAGCTGTGTTCCAAATTTCAGTGTTAATGGTGGTTTAGATTTTGCATCTCTTACTCATACTCTACTTAATGTGGCTACTTTCCCCTTATAGTACTGTACTTAATTGGAACAAGTTGCAAGTGCCAGAAGCCACTGGCAATGGTGCGGCCAAAAATACTGTAAATAAATAAATATTGTAAATAAATAAATTTCGAGCCACAATGATTCTTTGCAGCATATGTAGAAAAACAAAAGTCTTACAATCCTGGCCATTTGGTCTAAAAACGTACCCATTCTTTAATCGATTATTCTTGGTCTGTCCCTCCACCACCACCACCCAGTTTAGAATAGTCAGAGCGAAATGTTCAGTATTTTAATTATAATTCAAATACGTCATGGGAGGAAACTATATTTTGTGTGATTGTCTTAGCCAGACTGGGCTAAATAAGAACTATGAAATTGCATGAAACATTTTATCTCAGTGTAGCTCGATGTATTTTCTCCACTGATGCCAACTTACCATGGTTTTAGGACACAAAAAATCCTTGGCAACAAAAAAAAATTACCAAGTTGCTGCAATACAGTTTTCTACGATCTGGATTTCCCTCCCACTCTGAAGCATTTCATGGATGGGAATCCTGTGTGATGTGATTGATGACAGAACCACTGTAAGCGTCCCATTTTATCCCATGCCCTTCCCCTTTTTCTTACAATGATCTCATTCCTACTTCCAGTGCTCCCTTTGTTTTTCCAATGCAGTGGATCTCTTCCACAGCAGCAAAGGAATAGATGCTATTCATGATGAGGGTCTCCTTCATCTGCTAGCATTCCTCCTCCTGTTCCTTCCGGTGCCCTACACATCCAACCACATCACACTGTTCCCCACCATATCACTGGGGGCAGGGGCTCTCCCACTTCTGGCTTGCATGGAGACACAGGTAGTAGAATGCAGGTCAAGTGGAGAAATGAAGAAAAGACTTTTAGAAAATATAAGCATGTACCACATAGGCCGTGGGAAATTGTGACTGGTACAATGGCGACTATTATTATTGTGTCAGCACGCCAGTGCTGTGTCCTTCCACTATGAGAAACAAAGGAACCCTTTCAAATTGATTCTCTGCACATAAGGAAGAAACAGTAACTGAAACATGTACAGACAGACAGCAAAGTATGAATTTTTATATACTGTACACAGCACAGTGGAGGACATGTATGGGCAAAGTATAGATCCTGGGGGATTCTTGTATGCCCTCCCTCCCAGGGCCTCCATTAAAATATATTTCTAAGAAATAGTGTTCCTGATGTTGGAGGGGTCCCTAAATCTTTTCTCAAAGCAAAACAGGAATTGACCATCCAGTCATTTCCTATTTACATTTTTTTAAAGCAAAAATTATTTGGGAGCTCCTTGCTACCCATAGAAAGAGTTCAGAGCAGCAACTTGCCCTTCAAATCCCCTAAGCTTCCCCAGCCTTGGGTGGGGGAACTGCACAGGGCATTAACACCTCCAAGCACAGGAACAATTAACACAAACCACATTGTGAAATTCAGCCTTTTTGGGTTCCAAAAGTGAAACATGTCTTCCTCTCTCTGGCTCATTATGAAACCTACCTACCATTCCAGCTACGGCTAGTATGTCTCCATGCAAACCAGAACTGGGTCATCTGTGGTGAGAGCAAGGAGAACACAGAGGTGGGGAAAGGGCACATGAAAGCATGGAGTGTGAGTGCAGCATATGGTGAAACAACTCTTGAGATGCCTATTATGGTTGCACAACATTAGACCAAAAAGAGTGAGAGAGAGAGCAAAAGCCTTCTAAGCATCAGCAGTTTGGAAGCCAAAGATAGCAATAATTTCTCCAAGGCACAATAACTCCAAAAAGGCTGGTGTATAGATGTCCCCCTACTAGCGATCTCCACATACTGTATGGAGGGTAGTATCCATAGATTACCTTGATGTTTAAGTTCAATTACTCATTATGCCCCCCTTTAAAATTACTGTTTTTATTTTCCTTATAACTGAGCTTGCAAACACATTGTGTAAGTGACTAACTTCTCTTCCCAGGAACAAACTGTAGTGAGCACGGCTCTGTTATTTTGCTATCTGTTATTACTCACTATATTATCTAAATGCATGTTTAAACATCGTTGCTTCTGTTATTCAATATTTCCATTTGATGAGAAGTATTCTCATATTTGATCAAATTTACTTTTGCCTACCACATCCTACGATCTCATCATTTTTGAAGACGTTAAAAATTCATAAGATGCCACATTATTCATCATGCAAGATTAATGTCAGCTTGACAGGCTTTGTAAAAATCTATGCTTCCTCCACCCCCCCACAACCCCTGCATAACCAATCCAAACGTCATCCATAGCACTCTCCCCCAAGTGCATATATGGTGTCTGTGTAAGATACTCCCAGCTTCTTTCTTACTTTGGACATTAAAGAAAAGATATTAGGATGTGATTGTCAGGGTGCCCATCTCTCCGACCCCCACATGTATGATTAATAATTCATTAGTTGATACGGAATAGTTCTCTGTGCAATGAGCTAGCAGTAAACAGCACCACTGATTATGACAAAGGTTTCAAAAAGAATAGGCCAATGCATGTACGTACATTCATGTCTTAGTTTCCATGTAAAAAAAGAGAATGAAAAGAATGAAAGAAACCCACAACATTCCTCACAAAGCACTTAAAGATTTGTTATTTGAAGGCATGTAAAATCACATTAGACTTCTTTTAATTAAAAAAAAAAAAGGGAAGACATTTGATGTACCTGCCTTTGATCAACATTTTCAGCTTTTGATCGACCTTTTCAACTTTTTCCAATCCAACGGTAATTCTGGTGCGAATGGACTCAGTACTATCTTCATAAATATTGACTTACCCTTCAGCAGTTGACTCAACATGTTTGCTCTTGTTGGGACTGCCAGTTGGATCTAGGCCTTGGTTTGCTTGAACATATCTGTGACTGAAGAATGGACAGACACCTATGTAATGAGCCTAATAACATCAGTTGTCTACCTATTGCAAGATTTGCCAAAAGTATGGAAACACACAACTTTGTCAAAACAAAAAGAAACATTTAGCAATTATAATAAGTGGTGATGTCTGATTGATATGTTTGGTATGTTTAAATTCCAGTTCAAACATTGATCAACTGCATGCGAAAGCGCTGCATGAGTACAATCCTCCATCTTGACTCTGACCATCACATGGCTTCTCCACCTCAAATAACTCTTATGTTGTACATAGCTTTTTGAATAGAAGCAGGAAGGTGGTCCTCTAGAGACTGTGACTAGCCATGTTGGATGGGGTGTTCTTGGAATTACAGTACAAAGATGTAATATCCTCCATCTCTGGTTATCTGAATTGCCAGTTGAATGTCAAATCTCCAATTTAACATGATACATTTTAAAGTGATCTATCAGTCTGTAATGGAGAACTCAAGAGACTTTGGAACAAACCAACCAGCAAATGTGTGGCTTGATTTAACGCCCAAGGAAAAAAGCGAAACACAGCCATTCAAACCAATGAACAGACAACACATGGAACCTTATATACTAGTTAAGACCTTGTAACAAGTCTGAAATAAAGATGTTTGACCAAGGAAATGACACTTAGCCACGCTGGCTGTGGCAGAAAAGAACACACTGTCAGACTCCTGTGAGTGCTGTAGTGACATATAGACAATAAAATGGGATGGCACAGGGCCTTCTCTGTGGGAGGGTTTTCTCCAGCTGTCTCTTGGGAACTTCTGCATGCTTCCTTTTGTAGGAAACCTTTCTGCTAAATGTGGCAGGAAGCCCCTTTGAGGTCTTATTAAAATTCTTCCTTCATGCTGTAATATATGTTGTACAAGGCAGATGACAGCACCCCAACAGTTAATTCTTTATTGTGTAGAAACAGAAGCAACAGAGGCAAAGCAACTCCGCAGCTGACATCTCCTGGTAAAACTGCACAGTTGGCATCTTGGAACAAGAAATTAATCAGGAGGGAGAATCAGCTCATAATCCCATGGCCAGCAGTCCTGACGCGCTCATATGTATTATTTACGGCACACAGCTGTGAACTAGATTTACAGACAAAGGCTGCTGTCCTGCACCTGGTTACATGAGCCCAAGACCCAGGGGCTTCAGGGGGACCTAGCTAGCCTCACCTGAGTCAAGATCTGTAGTTCTAATAAAGGCAGGAGTGAAACTTGTTGTGATCAAAACCCAAGCACAATTTTAACAACCTTATATTGATAATTCTATAAATTCATCTGCAAGTATCCATGAAATTAGGATTGGAGGTTGGAAATAATCTTATAGATCAGGAATTATCAATTTGCAGCCACTTTTCAACCACTTACGTTGTTGAATTACAACAAAGTTCTAGCCAGTGTAACCAATGGAGATGGATAATGGGAATTGTAGTTTAACAGCATCTGCAGGGTCACAGGTGGTCTACCCTGCTATAGACATTCTTTAGCAGTTGCACAATTACAAAACACTGGCATATCAACATTAGGAAGATTTCAGCATTAACATGAGTTGTAATCACAAGGTAGACAGATAGTGACAACACTGCTCTCAAGAAAGCCCAAAGTCAGTGGTCCCCAACTGTGGGTCCCCAGATGTTGTTGGACTACAACCCCCAGAAATCCTAGCCAGCACAGCTAGTGGTGGAAGCTTCTGGGAGCTTTAGAAAATCTGGGGATCTAAGGTTCTGAACCATCACCCTAAGTAATGAAAGCAACTGTACAAAGCAAACAATAATTCCCAAAGTAGAAAAATCCTGACTTATTCACATTTACCAGATGGTTTTTATCACAATATCCATAACTTTATGATGTTTCTGTGTTTTCAAATATTCCACTGCAATCCTAGGCACATTTGATATGCACTGCTAAGCACGTGCTACCTCCTTTCTGCAACAGTTTCCCTGTGATCAGCACGGGAAAATCACAAGCAGCTTCTACAAAATAGCAGTTCTATATTTTTCTAACCCAGTGTTTTTCATTCAATCTTCCTGTGAGCTGCTTTGAGTTCTATTTTGGGAGAAAGGTAGGGTCTAAATCTAGTAAATAAATAATAAAAAATCACAGATGACCTTGCAAGAAAGAATCACTAATGTTCCACAGCTAATCAAAATAGCCAACTTATTCTGGCTATCATTTCGACTTCTTCTCCCTGTTCCACCAATCCTGTCATGCTAACTCACATGCACAGACATCAACCTAGATTTCATGGTGCCATTTAATTTTTTTCCCCTATGGTCACCATGGACTGCTGAATGACAGCCATAGGAAAATGGACAAATTCATCAACAGATGAAAGTATCTCTCTCTCTCTCTCTCTCTCTCTCTCTCACACACACACACACACACACACACACACACACACACACACACACACACACACACACACACCCCTTATATTGTGGTTGCTGGGGAGGGAGTTGTGTGGAAAGTAAATAAAAGCAATTTCTGGGGAAACCAACTGGGTTGGAGACTGGTTTTCCTTGACCACACAAATATCCTCCTGAAGCATAAAGTGCCTGTCTTTGGGTCATCTGCTCAGGCTTTTAGAGCCTGCCAGTTAAACCACTACTGCTGCCTCACATAGAGAAAGAGAGAGGGACTAACCAACTCAAGTGGGCACACCAGTACTCCACAAGGCAGCCCAGCCCCAGTAGAGTCCCAGCTGAGAAGAAAGTTGGGAAAACAGGAGGGTTACCTCCCTTCCATGTCCCCAATATTCACTCCAAACTTTTCTCCTCACACCGTTACTGCTATTGCCTCCTTACTCATGCATACACTGAGTAAACCTTAATCTTGAGCAAACTGGTGATCCAAAGACCTGCCTAAACCATTCTTGGGGGGGGGGCATTGATCAGTGTGAACAGAAGCAGTATTCAAATAAGAGTTACAATAGATTGCACTAAAGATAAGAATCTTTTAAGCATGAACCAGAGGATTCCAAATCCCCCTGTTTGGGTGGTCCCTTTGTTACCTCAAACAACATAGCAAATGTTGTGCTGTTGCCACCCCAGCCCCATCATTCCACTGCTGTCTGAGTCAAAGCGCATAGAACACAAAGCCAATTATTTTAGTAAACAAGAAAGAAAATCGCATTAGCACCTTTCTTCTTCACCAGCAGAAAAAAAACCCACAGAAATAATAGAACAAATAACAAGCAATTTGCTGCTCTTTTATGATAGGCAAAATCTGCTGCCTAAGGCCAAGCCTACATTTAAGACCTCTTCATTAGCATTTCTGTACAATCCAAAACAGATTTGCATTCCCCCCTTCTACAGTCAGCATCTTTTCAGCTGTCTCATTTCCTTCAACACCATAATTAAAGTGACATTTTCTGTTGCCACTTCTTCAAAGCCCGAATACAAATAAAAATTGTGGCTGTTAAGATATTTATTGCTAGAGAGCCAAAATGTCAACACTTTTTGTGTGGCTGTTATCCAACACAGTTCTAGAATGACAACAACAATAAAAATCACATTTCCCTAGTATAGGCTAAGATGCCATATCATCATCTTAGAATTGCAGAGGTGGAAGGGACCCTATGGATCAAGTCCAACCCCTGTCAAGGAGGTACAGTTGGGAATTGAACTCCTATTCCTGAACCACTGAGCTATCGAGTAGTATCTATCTCATCTCATACCCTTTCAAAGGATCAGAGCAAATTGTAGTGCTCATGTTTTAGCAGAAGGCATTTTTTTCCAGCTGAGGCTGTAATCCTGTCTGTACCCATGCTTCCAAAAGATCACCTACTGAAAACACCTGAAACATAAAGGATAATGTGTTTGTTTTCCAATAAGCCTTTTCTTTCTCCCCCAATAGGATTTCCTGAGAGAAAGTAGGTTGACAATCAAATTTATACATCAAGTCTATTTACATTCCAGTCATCAATCACAAATCAAAACATACTACATTTAAAATAGGAAGTTAAGGAAAAACATGTGCTATGATAAACAACCACCTTTCACTATTTGAAGGAACACCTATTCAAAAAACATATATCTATTCTGGTTCAACTTTGAGTAAATGAATACTTAAGTTTGTGCTGTTTGTTTGCCGCCATTGTCAGTCCCTTTCTTTTTGTTCCCATGAAGAAGTTCTAGCTAATTTCAAATAACAGACATCCAGTTAGAATGTTAATATAAATATAAGAAAACAATTGTGTCTTATTTCTATGTGTCCATGTGTAATGTAGAATAACTGTATCCCTCTAGCTATTCATGCTAGCTATCAGCAAAGGATTTCTAGGTACTTTTGTATGGAGATCATATGAAAGTCCCAAAGAATTCTCTCCTGGTTATGTAGTCTGTTGACAGTACTTTTTGCTTTATCTTGATGGCATCTTAGAATGCATTATTTTGAAATCTTCGACAAATTGCCGCTGATGTGTCTCCACTTCTAAAGAAAATATGCTCTGATTCCTATTGGGAATTTGATAACTTTTTCCCTCTTGGTTTACTCAACAATACAGAATTTGTTTTGTTCTCCACCGAGGGGGTCGTGGTGGAAAATATTCCAAAGACAAACCCAAGTGTTCTGGGCTCAAACATCATTTTGTGAATTTACGCACAAATCTGAGAACATAAGAAATGTTGTAATAAATCAGACTAAGAGTCTACCTGCTTCAGTATTCCCACAGCTGCCAACCAGATAATATGGGAAGTCTCCAAGCAAGACAGGAGCACAACAGCATCTTTATATTCAACTCATAATCAGAGGGTACACTTCTCAAAGCTTGAAGTGTAAATGGTTAAAAGTGAATCACTTACCCTTACTAATTATTATTTTAAGAACAATGATTCAATTGTTTTAATGTCAACAACATTAAGAGTTTGAGTAATTATTACTGTTTCATGTTACATTGATTAATAACTTTTTGGAGGTAATTGGGAAGTGTTTTGGGCCATTACAAGTAATTCTTTTTTTAATGTAGAGGTAACACCAAATATTGCTAATGAATGATCAATGTAATGAATTAATTTTATACAGTATTAATTCAAATAATTACAATTAAAATTTTATTTTTAGCTCAACAGTAATGTTAATATGCCCACCCCCAATACAACCATCTGTCGTTATCATTGATAGCAATTGAATGTCTTATGCATTAATCCTTTTTAGAGGAAACTAAAAAGGCAGCCATTAGAACATCCCATGGAAGCAAATTTCATATCTGACTGTACACTATGCAAAGAGACAATTTCATATTGCCAAAGTGTATATATCCTGTTCAAGTATGTGCTATGCCCATTTTCTCCTTGAGAAGCTATCCATTCCCCTCTTCTAAACCAACTTGTATTTTAGGATTTATTTCACCCTTTTGCACTATCCCTATTGCTACTCCCACAATAGCTACTGACCCCCCAGTTATAGTCCAACACTATTCCATGTACTGTATAAGCACAAAATTTTTTAAACAAATGGTGGTAATCATGTCTCTTTCCATGCAATAGATATTTTAAAGATTGCACATACTTTCTTTTCTTTCCTATTAGTTATATTTATCCTGCCTTTCCTTCAATAAGTTCAAGGCAGAATACATGGCTATCCTTCTCCTCATTTTCTCCTTGGAACAACAATCCTGTGAGGTTAGTCAGCCTGATTGAGAGTGCTGTCATTCAGCAACGAACTTAATGACTTTATAGAACTACACTGGCTTTCAGAAGCATGTGGACATAAAGTGTCTATAATCTGACAGTAGCTATCATAAGAGCACAGAACTTTATTGCCAGGAGGTGGAGGAGGGAAGGGACGTGGCCGGCCTGATCTTGTTCATTCTGTTCCACCTGTTGACCAGCTAGAATTCTTACACCTTCAGTGTCCTAGCATATATGCAGTCACCTCAAAATTAGTCCACCTTTGGCACAAATATCCATGTGTCTTAGTCAACGCCTATCCCAATCCTTTCTGTGTGGTCATCCAGATCTCTTTGCTTCTCTGAAGCTATAACAAAAATAATGACACCCCACTAAAAACAACCCCCCAAACTTAAAGGAAAAACAACAGCCTAAGCTTGAAGAATATGACACACTGCCTCAAGGATGCATTTTACATTTTCCCATTGTCTCAAAACAAGTTTCTCTTCATGATTGCAATTAATGTTTTCATCCAACTGCAAAAGCTGGTGCACAATATAAATGTTAGCAGAGCAAGCAAAATATGCCATCCTTGCCTCTACCAGTAGGGCTATCTCCCTCCTTTCCCCTCCCGCCTTCTGCCACTGCTCTATTTTCCCATTATCCCTTTAATGCAGAGCAAGACTGCTGATTACAAGAGAGGCAGTTTGACTCTGGCAATAGGTCTTCTTCACTAATCCTCACTGTCATAGAAATTCCAGCTGCTACATGAATAAGAAGCTCAATCCATATTTGCCAGCTCTAATATGAAATCTGTCACAGCTCAAATTAATGAGTTCCAAATTCTTTACATCACGATAACAGGTTAAGACTGGTCAATTAATTACATAAATCCTTCCCGATTCATTGTGCATTTTCGGGTGAGATTGTGTCTTACATTACTCCGTGACACAAGGCCTTTCGGCTCTTGTTGTTCCACAGAAAAGGCCCCCATTTAAGCGCTGCCTGCCTACCACAGCCAAGTGTTAAATGTCATCCATTGGATTTGCACTTCTCTGTAATTGCTTTTGTTAAAAAAAATTAATTAAAAGCTTCAGCATGGCAGTGCATCTGGGGAAGGAGAGGTTAGGCGGGCGGGACCCAAGAAATCTATTCTTCTCTTTACCATACTGATCTGGAAAGTCAGGCTGGTCTCTCACTGGCTATGAAATCGGGAATGCCCAAGATGCTAGAATAGGTTCTCAATAGATTTCTTTTTCATAGTTAAGTTAATGACCAGTTTTGAAAACAGGAGTTGTTGAAGAAATATTTACTCAACAACAAGTCATGGCATTAATCACACAGTGACTGCAAACATCTAGAACCTTCTGGGCCAGTGGTTCTGAGTTTGGTTCTCCATAAGTTTTCAATTTCCCCTCCCAAATCTGTGCCAAATGGCTTGGGTTATTTGGGAACCTCTAAGATTTGGATTCTAAAAATATATAGAGGGGATCAAAGGTCAAGAAAGACCAGTCAGGATCCTATTGGTTAGTTATGCTGACACATGGTTTTATTTAAATCAATTTAATTTTTCAAAAAGTATTTAAATCAAAACCACCATGTGCTGTCATAAATGCAATGGCATAAATCGTGGCAACAAATGATTCCCTTTGCTGGGAATCTTATAACTACATTTTTGTCTTATAAGGAGCACTTAACATAGAGGAAGACAAAACTCAGTGTTCTAGGCGCTGCTGGACTACAACTCCCATCAACCTCATGAAGCATAGCCAATGGAGAGGGAGGCTTGAATTTGCACTCCAACAACACCTGGAGGATCACATTTTGCCCAATACTAACTTAAAAGCTGGAAACCCCACCTCTGTCCCAATGCAGCCCAATACCCAGACATGTCTTTGACATGGCAGGCCTTGTGATAGCCACTCTAGATATGGCTAAAGTCCAGATGTTCTTCAAAGTTATCACTTAAGGCACACGTGGGGTACTTTTGGACCTCCAGATACATTTGATTTCAGCTCTCAGAAACGTCAGTCGGCATGGCCAGTGGTGGGGTTTTTTGTGACCTATGCACCAGCATATTGGTGAACCAAGGACTCCCCACTCATAAGGAGTAAAAAAAAAGGTTAACATAAGGATGTGAGGCACAAACAAAGGAGTGACAGGCACTGGAATAGTAACAAGAATAAAGATGTAGAATCAGAGCCTAATTATGTCGGCTCAGTTAAAATACTGGTCCTGAACTCTTGCAAAAATGTGATGCCTCTGTGCATATACAATGTACAGTACTTTTTTTCCCAACAATGAGCAGTCGCAGCAAGTTCCCATACAATTGGAATTTACTGGTTAGGCCTTGGAAATCAGGCAGTGTGGTTTCCTGACAAATCTAACATCTAGCATCTCCTCTTTGGGCAGCCAAACACTGGCCTCGGTCTTGTTGCCCTATCTGTGAAATGGAAGTATGACGACTTAAGTATGTATTGCAGGCATTTGGCAAGTTCAGAAGTAAATGGTTAATTTCCAGACAGCCCTGCTATGTATTAGGCAGAGTAGAGTAGTTGTTACGGGTGGCTGATTTAGGGTGGCATGAAAGGTTGACAAGTTATTAGAAATACAACAACAATTTTAGGACTGCACAGCTGGAAGGGACCCTGTAGATCATCGAGTCCAGTCCCTCTCAAGGAGGCACAGTGTGGAATTGAACTCCCAACCTCTGGCTCTGCCGCCAGATGCCTAAACCACTGAGCTGTATTTATTTCTCCTCTCAGAGAGAAATAAGGGCTGCTGGATTGTCCACTTGACTGAGGCACTGTGCCCTCCTTAGTCTTTGCACCCGCTCCCCAGTATTTTATTTGAAACATGCCAGTTGTTCTGGGACACGTGAGAGATTATGTCGGAGTCAAAGTCTCTCATTTTTTTTTAAACTGTGTCTCTTTCGAAGACATTTGAAATACAACCCAGTGTTTGAACATTGGGGGCTCAAACATTACCGACTAGGTGTCTTGAGAGAGGCTTCTCATCCTGTTTCATAAGCATCTGTGCTAATGTGCAGTCCTCAAAAGTTGATGCGTTAAAATCCAATTTGTTTGTCCTTAAGGCGTCACATCGCTCTTTTTTTTGCGGGAACAGCCTGACGCATCCATTCCGCCTTCCCACCCACCCCCCACACCCGGCTTGGTCGAAACCCTCCTTTCCAGACAGTGCTTTAGCTCGGCATCGCCCCACAGCGCCTAGAAAACAATAAAAGCTTCCCCAAGCTCCGCTGACCCTTATTTCGAGAAGTCATCTGACAACCTCTGTCTCCTGCCCTGAGGAGCGACAGCCGGCAGGCCGGGCTTCTTTGCATAACAAAAGGCGGCCATCAAGCCGGCGCCTGGGAATGCCCTCGTCGCCAGCCCTCCCCAGCTCGAAAGCAGCCTATTTGCCTTCCTTTTGCCTTCCTCTTCTGTGTCCATCAACGCCATGCATTCATTTGCAAATAGGAGCGGGGGGAGAAAAGAAATTCGAGGTCATATTTGCATGCATGGATGTCTGCGGGGAAGGGGGGAGGGGGACGCGGAGGTAACAAGGAGGGCGCTTCCCGCCTCCTAAACTCGCCGTTTCTGGAAATGTACACAGGTAAAGCCAGACTCAGGCGAACAATGCATGGATAGCATTAATATACTGTACTATATTTTGTTGCCCCTTCTCGTTATGTATGAGGAGGCCCTTCTTTGCATGTAGGCAAACAAGGCCTTGAGGGCCCGCCATTTGCCCATTCATCCTTACACAGCGACGCCTTCAGGGGAAATGTTCGTTACAGTTGATGGGCGCGTTTATGTTTCTGAAGCCGAGTTCGTGGCAGCGGTTTGTGTGGCAGGAGTTTCCGTAGCTGCTTTGCTGGTGCGCCCACGCTCAGTGCAGAAAAGCAAGGCACCGTCGGAGCCCTTGAGCGTCCGGGATGCTTCTCTGCATAATAATACAGAAAAGCATCGCGTTAAGTTCAGGGGCCAAGGAGTAGTATTTTTGAGACGCAACACTTGTCCGTCTGCACGGTGCCACAGGACTCTTCGTTGAGTGTTTCGTTCTGGTGTTTTGGCACACCGATCCCCCCTGCCTCTTGTGATCTACTGAAGGCTTGCCTCTTTCGTCTCCTTTTCCCCCTTACTTTTTTTTTTCAATTTGGGCCAGTCGTTGCTACGGGTGACGGGATCAAGGCCGACAGGACCCCCCCTCCCCCTTTTTTTCCACTCCCCCCCCACCTGACAACCGACCATCCCCCGGAGACTTGGAGGGCGTCTGGAACACCCAGGCTGCTCGGGAGGGGTGGGGACAGGGAGGGAAGGAAGGAAGGAGGGCACGAACGGGCTGGCTGCTGAGCAAAGCGCCCTGCACACGCCGCCAGTTCGGCGCGCAGCCCTCGCAGCTGCAGTGGGAAGGTCCCGCATGTGGGTGGAAGCGAGTGGTGAGGGGGGGACGGCAGAGAGAGAGGCGGGGAGGGGGAGCCGAGAGTGGATCAAGGCCCTGAGGTAAGACACCGGCGCCCTGCTGCTCCAGGTGGTGGAGTGGCTGACTTGGGAAGGCGGGAGGGCGGGAAGGCAGGCGCGCGCGGGGCGGGGGGGGCGGCTTGCTGATGACTAGGCACTCTTTGTTTTGCTCCTAGGGTAAAAGCCAGATGGTCGAGTGAGAGAGTGCGGGCGCTTCTTGGGAGGCTCTCAAAAAAAAAAAAAAGTTCGCTTGCGGGGGGGGGGGGGAAGAGGCGGACTCGAACTCGCGACGCCTGGAGCAAAAGTGACAAAAGATCGGCAATCCAAAACAAAACACTAGCCCTATCAGGAGAAGCGGCTAAGGAGTGAAGAGGAGTTTCGGGTGTGAGGGAAGAGGAACGACGGAGCCATTCGAGGACAGGGGCTCTGGCTGTGTCCAAGTCACAGGGGCGCAGCAGGGAAAGCGTTTGACGTTTGGAAAAGTTAGAAGCGCACGGCCCTCCCCACTTGATCCTTCTCCCCCCCCCCTACACCTTGTGCCGCTGCTTATCGTGGTGTTGTTGAGATTCGTGCTTTTTTATTGTTTAAAGGGAGATTGGCCGCCAAAAAAGAATGAAGGGGTCGAGTTAGTTTTCTCAAAAATGTCTCCTTCTCCAGGGGAAAGCGCCAGAGTGCGTGCAAAATAGAGTAACATGCAGGTGTAGCCCCCGTTGGCAGCGTTTTCAGGTTGAAAAGGAGCATATATTGAATCCCAAGGAGTTCTGCAAAACTCTGCAGGCGGCAAACAATTTACATTTATTTATCTTTTTCCTTGTCAGTCTGGTTACTCGGAAGTCCTTGATGAAAAGAAGCATTAAATCATATTGGGATGCTTTGAAACTGACTGTTAAGCAAGTCGAGGTACGCATCTGTGTTAAAACAATTATATTTTTGATAAGTGAAAATACTTGGAGAAGAACATTATAGTTGAGTTTTGGTAATACTGTAACTACCAGAAAGAAAACTTCCTTTTATATTCCTTAAGTGTGCTTCATACATGAATCAACATGACCCACTTGAGAATAATTCAAATAAAACAAACTTAAGTGTTTCTTCCTTTCTAAAGCTATTCCAAATGGCGATTGTTGCATAGAAATTTTCAATTTGTTAATAAGGCTTGTGAATTATTAATTACATATGTCATTTAAAAAAGATTCCTTCAACTCTCATAAGATACTGGACAACTCTCATAAGATACTGGACAAAAAAATTTGGAGATATTCCATGAAAGAATGGGGATTGTAGGCTTGGAGGAAATGATCTCTTACCACTTAATAAATATATGTTCATGTTTTATGTGAAGACAAACCAGGAATGTATTTTTCAAAATAGGAAGTTAGGAAAAAATAAATTCATAAAAATGAAATGGAGAATTGTGATGTGAAAAACACATGATATTGTTTTAGAAAACTTAATAATAGTGATCCTATAAATGTATATTAAGAAGTTTCTAATTCAGAAAATATAGCAGTGAAGCATCAAAGGTAGATTAAATTTCATCATCAGACAAATACGGCTGTAAAAATATGAACTCAGATCAGTAAAGTTAGTTATAGAAGATTTTATTTTGAAATGTGATAAAATACAGACACTTTAAATGTATTCGACAGTAAAACACAAGAATAATCAGAATTTACATATTCAGCAATATTTTGGTAAACAAAAATATTGAAAAGGAATACAAGGTGCAGTCCTATACAAACTACGATGTAGTAAATCCCACAGAACTCAGTGGAACTTCCTTCTCAATAGCCATGGATAAAATAGCACTCACAGTATGAAAGAGAGCTATCCAAGGTACAGAAAGAAAATAATACTGTAACAATCCAAAATGTGATTTGTTCAAAGTGTGAAAAAAGTAACAATATAAAAGATACAAATTCATGACTGGATTAGGCTGTGGTGAGATAAACTCTCACTTTGACTCAAAGGCATCTCTTTGCTGCACACACTTCATGGTTCTTTACCAGAAATAATTTACTCCTGAGTAGACACCAAAAAGAGGCATCATGTGCTAAAAAGTGTTCTGCCTTTGTATGCTGAAAATATTGGTGGTCTATTAAACTTAAAGTGCACCGATTTCTTCAAATTAACAGTAATAAGCACAGCTATATAATTATAGTTATCTTATTCCATTTTGTTTTTTTCTCAGTGATGTTTTAGAGCAGTTTTCCTCTTGGATGTCTTTTGCTCATTTTACAGC
The DNA here is from genome assembly GCF_051106095.1 of Pogona vitticeps. Lineage (NCBI taxonomy): Eukaryota > Metazoa > Chordata > Lepidosauria > Squamata > Agamidae > Pogona > Pogona vitticeps. The sequence goes on along the minus strand of NC_135788.1, from coordinate 35,870,437 downwards.
AACAATTATAACCACTGTACATATGGTGTTAATTAAATGTTCTTGCAATTACTTAGATGTGTATCTTATGGCAGTTTTCCTTCATTAATTAAAGTAGATATTTTTGAATAATTCAGCAAAAGGTGAGCTGCAAGACATTTCTGTCCATGCTATACAAACGCTGGCATCAGCAAAAATTAATTTTCAGCAGGTTTGTTTCTTATTTGCCCCAATTAAAATCTTCCCTTCTTATTCTTCATTGATACATCTCAAAAAAATTGTTCACTTTAAAATTGGTTTAAAAATACAATTTGGCACACTTTCTAATAGCAGGAGTCATCCCAAGACACTCGTATTCACAACAAAAAATAAAAACACCATGGATGATGGCCACAGTTCTCCACAGATAAAAACAGATAAGCCTATTGAATTCAAGTGGACTTCACTGGAAAGTGCAGCTTGTAGTCATTGTAACATTGTCGCAGAAAGTTTCTTTATGTGGAAAAGTCAGTATTTCAACAAGGTTCTCCGAAAACTCCTCTGGCATTAGTCCTCTGCGTCTGCATGTATACTGTGTCCTATGTATACTTCCTTTACAATTACATCCCACTAACACAAGATCGTGCCGTGCTTCTGAGTAAACATACTCAAGATCGTGCTCTACATAGATTATGACTTGAGAGATTTTGGTTTCAACAACAGCAATTGAGTTATGTTGCTAACAAACACTGTATTGGAAAGGTGTGTATTGCCACTGAAAATAAATAAAAGAAAATAATTCTCTGATCTTTGAGACAGTAGATTTTCAAATATATTTTAAAGCATCCGACTGTAGGGTTTTCCACATTATTTTATAGTACACTCCGACATCACATCAAGAAATCTCACAGACAACATTTGCATCATTTAATATTATAGTGCATACCTTGGAAAACGAATGATTTGACAAACTGTTTTGAAAGCTGAAAATACACGCCTTGGCAACTGGGTGGACGGTGTCACATGCAACTTTCAACCATAATAGAAGTTCATTACAGTGATGGCAATGTACAGATATTTCAGGGTTCTTCAGCAACCGTGCTTTTACATCCATGTGAATTGCTATCATCACTACTCTGTCCAGGCCCGGAGGATGAACTGCAGGGAAAGGGGGAGGGGGAGAGAGACAGAGAAAGAGAGAGGAAATTGGTTTTCACAACACACTCAAAGCCTGAGTAACAGAGGAGAACTTTAATTATCCCCAGTCACAAAAGAGAGACAGGAAATTTGGACTTCTAATTAGCCATTTGGAGTGCAGTTGGATATTTTTTTAGCGAGATAATTTAAACGCGAATAATTCAAGTCTGACTAAATGAAATTCACATAATCAGAATGCAGATAATTGAATTTCTACTGCATTCATTAATTCAGTGTGGAGGTGTATGTGAAGACTTCTATGATGAGCTGTCACAGCTCAATAAAATCTCAGTCAATTAATTTTTTCATTATCTTAGTATTGAATCAACAACAACAAAAAAGTGAAGTGTGTTTATGATCATGTGTGCATTTTTAGTAGAATATAAGGAAATAACCTCTCAGAATCTGAATCTGCATGATTTTCCTCTTCTTTCCTTTCTTCATGTTCTATAGGAAACCGTCGCTTCAAACAGGCAAACTCATGAATGGCTTCAGCAACTGAGTATTTTGTCTGTCCGGATACACACGCCTCAATTTCTTCAGGGCTTAGCTGGGTTTGTACGAAGAGGTGAAGTCTGCTGTCCGAAAGCAAGAGCGGGTTCTGGAGAATCCTTAAATATATAAATACATATCCAAAAGTTTCAACTGACTTCCAATATCATTGGCATCATTATGTCTTGCTCTTATTTTAAACTTGCACTCAATGTAACTTTGAAGGCAATATAAATACTAATGCAATTGAGCATGTGCTGCCTTTATTAAATTATTTGGAATTTTAGGTGAGTAAAAACATGAAGCTAATAGTTATGAACATATGGTATAAAAATAATTCCAAGGACAGTTTTCCATTTAACCATCTGTTACCACCATGTGGATCAATTACTTTTTTGGCTGAGCTAAAAGGTAGGGGGGGGGGAGTACCTTTCATTAAAGGAACTGATTCACTACCAGTAACTTTGTGTACAGTATTATTAGTATGGAATTACTACTATATCAAGGTAAGAGCCAGTATAGATATTGGGACAGTAAAATACCAGTTATAGAACATAAATCCTTTACTGTGTAAATATATGTACTATTGCAGATATGTATTGGCTCAATGTTACATACAAGTGTGTATTTGAAATTTACACTAGCTATTTGAAAAAATGGGAGGGACATTTTTTTTAAAAAAATAATTTAAATTGCACTGTGTAATTTTAAAATAAAATTGTTCCACCCATAATATTTAGTGCAGTCTGGTGTGCAGTTAGCATTAATTACATTGCATTTTAAAAATACAGCAGAACCATCTTAATTGCACAACACTATGCAGTCTAGCCATGTTTTTTTGTAGAATGTTAGTATTTATGTTGGTTTATTATTCAGAAATTGCAGAATCGGACCCTGGAAATATTGCTTCATATGACAAAATAGCTTAGATACAAATTAATTGATGACTGGTGATTTGAGTTACTTAATAATATTTAATGCTTAACCTTCTCTTAATCACAGTTCTGCGTTTGCCAAAGTAAACCAGGACGACATAAAATATAGCAAGGTTATATTAATAATCTTCTGCAAGAGAAGTCATTAATGACCCCTATCCCTACCTTTTCTTCCCAAGAGCTAATATAAAAACAAAGGTTATGAGGTCATCAAAAATCTATTAGATCAACAAATAGAATTAACATTGGAAATATCTGATTCAAACCTTTTCCCTAACCTGGTGTCTTCCAGGTCTGCTAGATTACAACTTTCATTATCTCCACCATCACGTGCAAGTAAATTGGCGGTTATAGTGGGTATAGGTCTAACCTATACCCACTAAAGAAGGCTCCCATACCTTACTAACCCACCCCACATACTGCCTACATGTACCAAACTAGTTTCTAAAACATTATGATTGTTTTTCTTTTAAAGTCTAAAATGTGGTTCCTAAGTTAAATGCTAAGCCAAATTATATTTATTTTCAAGGATAACCACAAAATATACATACAGTACTGTGGTGCCCCGCTTAACGCTTACCCCGCTTGACGACGAATCCACTTCATGATGAAGTTTTTGCGATCGCAAAACGATGTTTGAATGGGGTTTTTTCACTTTGCGATGATCGGTTCCCTGCTTCGGGAACCAATCCTTCGCATTACAACCATCAAAAACAGCTGATTGTCGGGTTTCAAAATGGCGGCCGGGTGTACAAAATGGCTCCCTGCTGTGTTTAGGAAGGCTTTTTCGCAAGATAGGGAGCAGAAAATGGCCGCCCTATGGAGGATCTTCCCTGGACTGTGAGTTATTGAGCCCACTGGAATGCATTGAATGGGTTTTCAATGCATTTCAATGGGATTTTTTTATTTCGCTTGACGAGGATATTGCTTAACAGCAATTTTGCTGGAACGGATTATCCTCGTCAAGCGAGGCACCACTGTACACTATTATTCAAGGGCATGCATACAAATAAATCAGCACAGATTCTGTGGGAACCCCTTATGTCCAAGACCTCCAGTTGACTGGCTCATTGTCTTTGCCATTAAAGACACTGCCTTTCACAATGTACATTTGTAAAGTCCAGGTGTGGATAGACTATTATTATGGGAATCCAGTTTTCTAATCAGGAAACAATTATTTTATACCTTTAACTATTCGAACAAAACCAGAAGCATCTTATGGTAAGTTCTATAGAATTAACCTTTCTGAAAAACTGCAGAGGGCCTTTCTTACTATCAAAACATCTAACATCTAAGTTCACACAGACTGCTGTTACAGACACCTTCCTAAAGGGGAAAAAAGCATGTTAACAAACAGAACATGGTTTAGAATACAAACATTACCTGGTGTTTTTTTTAAAGCCTAACTAGTATTAGTGTTATGTGCAATCAATTATGACTTACAACAACCCCTTCTACAGTTTTCTAGCCATAGAGTAATCACAAATGCTTTACTAGTCCTTTATTCTAGGGGTGCTCTAGGACTTTGTAGCTTGCCCAAGCCTATACATGCTGGCTGGCTCCTCTTCCAAGAGGCATGGGAAGGAATTTAACTCCCAGTCTCTGTCCAATGCACTAAGCTGAGTGCTCAATGCACTGGGCTATTCTCTACATGCTAATTTTGTTGAAATGTTCTGTAAAAACACATATATCAGTATCCTGTTATACTAGCAGATGCTCAATAATGTGGGACCACACATCATACTCAAAAACACCATTGTGCAAGCAATGATTTCTTGTAAAGCATCACTTCTCCCCACCTGTCCCATAGCAATGCTTGCATTGCAGAAGGAGCACAATCCTGCATTTTGAGGCTAGCAAAACTTCCTGAAGAACAGAAGATCAGAACACTGACCTCAGATATTTATAGTACCTGACATACATGTTTTTAAAATCCGAATCTTTTTGCAAAAACACTCATAATTTGCTGAGTGCATCATGCATATAATCCTGCTCTCAGTAGGCTTTCTGCCCCAGTAATGCCTTCAGTAGTTTTATGTTGCCCTAAGCAGCTATTCACGAGATTTCACTATAGTTACTGCACTGCTGCTGTTTGAAATGTATTTTATTTTCTTTATAAAATAATGGGTAATCTTTAAAATTGATTTCTGATGGTTTGAGGCATTGCACTGCAAAAGTAATGAGCACTAATGTCAATGATATTGGACAGAAATTCATTTTAGCTTTATTTCACGTCCAGTGCAATTTTGTTAAGCCTTGAACCACTGAAGCACTGTTATTAACTTGCTAGTAACCTAACATATGGGGAATAGCAAACAAAAGTGATAAGAGTACAGGTTGATCAGCACCTCAAGGCTACCATCTTCTCCTGCCCCCTTCCACAACTATAATTCAATTTCCAATTTTACATTACAGTGGATTCATTATTGTACAGTTATTTTCTATTCTGCTTAATAGTGCCATCTGGAGGTTAAAACACAGAAACAGAGACAGCAGACGTAATAAATTAGAAAAATGCGCCTTAAACAACATGTACAACTACCTAGAACCACAAACATGTCAGCATGTGCTAACTTGTGAACAGAAGTACAGATACTGTTCACATAACATGCCCTATTATGTCTTGTCTTATTAAATCAACCCTATTAAGCAAGGATACACAGAGTGCTCCAGATGTTGCTGGACTCTTAACTCCCAGCAACTGCCTATGCTGGCTAGTCTTGATGTGAACTGCAGTTTGACGACACTTGGAGTACTGCACTTTGCTCGCCCAGTTTTAATATCTGCCCCTTTGCATTAATAGGATCTGTTACTTAAAAGGTACTATTAAAATATGGAATTTTATTCTACATCTTCTACTTTGCATCTAAAGAGAGCCCAGATTTTGTTTCACTGGTGAGGACTATGGGCTGATCAGTCTGCAAACTGTGGTTTAAGAAACCAGTAAAGAAACGCCAAAACTGAATCCAGAATAGTTCCTCCTGGGCTGTTAAGCCATTACTCACCCATTCCCCTAAACAAGGAAAAAGCAACAAGGAACACAACAAGCCATGCAGTGAGTTACATCAGACAAGCAACAATCATGCATTTACTGTGTGAACAATAGAATTATTAATGGGAATTCCCAGGCTGTGATATATGTGTTTACTGGCTGCTGGGTTTGCCAGCAGCATGGTTGGAGTTAGTCCATGTGGCCAGCAACGTCCATTCTCATGTGCTATTTAGCCATTTAAAAATCACTTTCTCCTTGGGAGCTAAAGGAGTAATCAATGATCCAAATGGCCACGAAACTGTGGAGGCAAGAACCTGAAGAAAAGAGAAGTCAAGAAGATAATGGAACTTGGGAGAAACCCCTCACACTGAAAACTAAGGAGTCAAGAGGGGCAGAAAACTAAAGCAAGATTGGGTGGAGAATCTTGAGGGAGTGAAGAATCCAAAGACTCAGAGTCAGAAGAAGGACCAAATGAAGAAGATGTGAATGTTTTAGGGGAGAGGTTGATTCGTCAATGCTTAGAAAGCTTGTCACCACGTTTCTCCGGTACCAGAGGAATGTCTGGTTTCCTCTTCTGAGGCTTTGCAGCACGTACCGTATCAGGCGATGGCCCCTTGTAACTTGTCGTAGCCTGTACTGAGGGAGCTCGGTCCCAAGACGGAGTGGATACCGAATATTTGGAGGATTTAAGACTTCTTCGGTACCGGTTGGGTTGAGGAAGCACTTGCTTGCCTCTTGTGGTGCCCAGTACGGGGCTCTGATAGCTGCCATCTGAGGGTTCCCCATGATAGTCAGGCCAGTACGGAGAAGATGAGGACGAAGATGAATCAGATAGGTAGAAATATGCATATTGCATTTGAGGATTGATGAAATGTTCTATGCCTCGATACCAGTATCGATGATGATGGTGTTATGGATTTGGTGGTAGATCGAAGAATTCCAGAGGCTTGTAAAGGGTGACATGTTTGGGCCGATGACTGCAAGCCTTTGAGCCTGATGATACCCACAGTCCCAAATGACATGGAGGCTGGTAAGTAATGGTATCGGAGCAGCCAATACGATCGGTATGGTGGAGTTTTGCTTTCTTCTTTTTGATGGTAACTGGATCTATGACAGGCAGTGATCCAGACTTGCACCCCGATAGTGAGCCAACCAAAGACTTGGGGCTCGAACAGGCCAAATATTGTAACACAGTTACCTCAGCCGAGGTATCTACCCAAGATGGAGATTTGGCGAGTAGAGGAAAAGGCGACTGTCCTGAAACTGGTGGAATGGATTCCCTGTCGGTATCAATCTAGATAGTAGGATGGCTCTGTACCGACAAAAGTTGTACTGACGGTTGTTCATCCACTGATGGCTTCTTTGATTTCTTTGGTTTGGTAGTGGAGGATTTTGGTATCGGTTTGGAAGTTGGAGTGGAATAAGTTGTAGAGTCACAACAACTTGGATTTGGAGGGTTTAGATTTAGACTTTGGAGACTGTCGTGGTGAACTCAAGGCTGAAGAAGCAGGTAATCGTAGAGCTTATGAACTGTCCATTTGAGCTGGTAGTCGAAGGGATTGCTCCCACGGAAAAGATCTGAGTCGTTGCTGCCGGAGTTTTATGACCTGTTTGAAGTTTTTAGTTTGGGCAACGGGATGGCTGGTGTGATTCCCCAAGACAGAACAGACAGTCCATCGTAAATTGAAATTTTGTTTGTGTAGGAGGTGCACTTTTTGAAAGGGCCCGCTGGGGCCATAAAAAGGCGGGGAATGGTAACAGGAGAATAGGGAGGGAAAGGGGTGTGTGAACAGAATCAAATAGAATCAAAAATAGTACAAACGATTAGTGAAGAACACTTTGTCTCTTTTTTATAAAGAACCAATTTGACTGAGCGAAGCTCTAGAGATGAGACCTATGCAGCAGCAAAAACGAACTGAAGATAATCGCTAGGATGGGCGGAGGGGGGGCAGTCCTAGCGAACTTTTAGCTCTAGAATATTCTGGAGACCTCTGCGCAGGCGCAGACTTAACCCATTAGTGTGCATTCACAGAGACCACGAAGAAGAAATAATGGTTTCCTATAAACAAAGTTATCAGGCATGCATTTTCTTATCTGTTCAATCTGTGTTCAGAGCATATCATATGGAAAGTCAGACTAGATTCAGAAGAATGAGGAGTGAAAATTGGTGGAAGCAACACCAATAATTTAAGATATGCAGATGATACCCTCTTACTGGCAGAAAGCAGCAATGACTTGAAAAACCTTTTAGAGAAATTGAAAGAAGAAACTGGCAAAGTAGGATTGCAGTTGAACATTAAGACAAAAATTATGACTACAGAACAGCTACACAACCTTAAAATTGACAACGAAGACAATGATTTTGCATACCTTGATTCAATTATCAACCCAAATGAAGAGTGCAACCAAGAAATCAGAAGATCGAGACTCGGAAGAACAGCATTGAAGGGATTAGAAAAGATCATCAGGTATAAGGATGTGTCACTGGAGACCAAGAGCAAGATTATCCACACTCTTGTATTTCTGATCACCATATATGGGTGTGAAAGGTGGACAATAGAAAAAGCTGACAGGGAAAAAATGATACATTTGAAATATGGTGCTGAAGGAAAACTTTGCAGACACTCTGAACTGCTAGAAAGATGAATAAGTGAGTCTAGAGCATATCAAAACTATCTCTGGAGGCAAAAGCAATGAAACTGAAGTTGTAATACTTTGGGAACATCCTGAGAAATCAAAATTCTCTGGAAAAGAAAATAATGCTGGGTAAGGTGGAAGGTAGCAGGAAAAAAGGAAGACCAAATATGAAATGGATTGAGTTTGCAAGAGCTGAATAGGATTGGTGAGGACAGGACATTTTGGAGATTTCTCATCGAAAGGTTCACCATAAGCTGGAAGCGACTTGACAGCACACAACAGCAATAGCAGCAGTATTCATTTTTATTCAACTGAAATGGAACCTACACACATACAGTATTTACAATTGGTGGATTATTTCATCTAAAGCCAGAGCATGGTATGCTGCTGCACATATTATGCTCAGGTCTGCATAGCTGCCTCATTCTACAAAATAGAAGACTGCTCCAGTGATCAGGGGCACTCTGACTTCATACATTTGTAGGCTTGGATCCTATACTTGAATGCAAAAGGCTTTTCAAGATCCTAATAGCTGGAATGGAAAATCATAAATCTAGATTTTTAATCCATCATAAGAAAATTTGCACATTAAGGCAGTTGTCTAAGACATTCGTTTTTATACTATTCATCAAAGCTCAGGATAAAAAAAAATTGCAATGTGTTTCTCTTCTCCAAGCTAAAGCAGTATTTTTAATAAAAGCAAACCATGTTGTTTGTCTAGTTTAGACAGACCAAAATCTGATTCTTTTCAACAGGATTTTATTAGATATATTACACACTGTTTCATTGGAGAACATATGGTTGAGCAATGCAACTTAATCCTAACTAAAGATTTCCTGTATCTTCTGTAGCCTAATATAGTGACAGATGCATGTTTGCATGTGTGCAGTGGGGGTTAAGACTCTGATTTTGTTTTCAGAAAATTTATTCAGCCCATTCACATCATATCGTGATTTTTGGGGAGGAGGTACAAATACAGAAAATCAAGCAAACACTGCCTGTGTTCTGGTGCCCTCTGTTGAATGCACATGCACTGTAGTTTCAACAGGAATAGTAGGCTACAATACCAAAACCATTTTCCTCCCGTCACCACACAACTAGTGATTAGTTAGTTGTAGCTAACTGTAGTAGTAGTTAATTTGTCTACTCTAAGCATAACTAAATCTGGATCCAACCTTTTTTTAAAAAATGTTATAGGATGTAATTGGGTTGTTAAATGTCAGAATGTAGCATGGACATGGGGAAAGTAGCAGAAACTAAAATAGAATGCTGGTCACATAGACTTCTCTTGCTCTCTAATGTAATTGGGGGGGGGGGAATCATTATCAGGAAACCCTGTGTTGAGTAGATTTTGTGGCAACAGTATTTCCTTTAAAACCATAAGCTTTCTACCCCAAGTGACCCTCACTGGGATTATGAAGAAGAAATTCCAGTGAGAGTCTATGAAGAATTATGGCACTGGGAACAAATGGTTGGGATACCACCCTATGGAGTAGATGCATTCTTTTGCCGTCCTCCTCTATGCACTGAATTCAGGAATAGCAAATTTACAATGCACTCATCTCCAAAGGGCAACCCATCTTCTGGCTCTGTTTTCTCTCTCTTTTCTTGGCAAACAAGAAAGGCTACTACAGTAGGCCTGCATTTATGTCATTTGCAGACTGCTGGACATACAAGCACATTAAATAAAGACTAAGTGAGACCTGAAATCAATCAGCACGTTTCAGCACATGCTATCCTGGTGTTATCTCTGTAACACACAGATATAGACATATGGAACCAACAACCACACATGTAGGCACAGACAGAATGCACACCAAGGCAAGAGCAGTTCTTGGACAAAAAAAGTGTTAAAATTAACATATTACCACTAAATGGGCTGCTTTTCCCATCAAATGGAAGAAGGCATTACTTTATCTAACACAATAAAATAAGGTTTTAAAAGAGACAGTAATGAATTTTCTTATGTGCCAGAATCATTATTTATGCTATTATTTCTAACCTTGGCAAATCAGATGTTTTTGGACAAGTCCCAGAGATCAGACCAACAAGCCAATGGGCAGAATTTAAGATAGGTACAGATCAACAGTTTCAAGAGGCCCACAGGTCAGAATAGGAATTAGTCACTGTAGCTTATAAAGCTCATAGCCGAGTAAGGTTGGGGAAAACCTGACAGACTTTTCACTGGTTACACTGACTGACTTTACTTTCAGGCAAAGCTTTTATAGTGCTCTGCTGAATATATGGATTCGAAAATGGCCAAAGATAGTACTGGCTCTGTGCAGTCCTGCTGGAGGTGCATGAGTCTCCCACTCTGTAAGGATGAGATTCTGTGTTAGGACATGTATCATTCCTCAAACTCATAGTTCCCACACTTCAACTGCCATCCATCCCTAGCTAACAATTATATTTTGGGATTTGTAGTCTTACCTGGAGGGAAATGCCAAATTGGTGAAGGTAATTCTGAAGCAACAAAGAAAGACATTTTGAAGAAGCAAACAACAGAAGTGCTACTAGGAGTCAAGGGTACCAAAGCAAATGCCATTCATTTTGTCAGTGATGCTGTTCATTTTAAAATTTATGATGTAATTAAGGAATCAATGCCATTAATTCAATAAACTAAATATTTCAGGCTTGAACATTAATGACAACTAATTAATTTATCCATTAATACCCACAAATTAATTTTCAGATCTTTTGTTCCAAGCTCTGGACAATACATTTCCCCCTCTCTTGCCACTAAGTTCCAGAACATAGTGAATGGAAAAATTGCTTTTTTGAAATAGAAGTCCTAGACTTCAGAAGAATTCTGGAAGCTACAGTCCAAAAAAGTATTTTTTTTCCAACTCTGCATGAGATGAAACCGCAGTGAATCAGCCTAAGCAGACACTGCTTATTTATTACACAAGAACTCCCCTTTCTCCCTTCTCCTTAACCAAAGCAAACACTTGGGAGATGCATTTTCTTTTCCTCTTGATTTGCTCTAGATAAATAGATGTGGCCCTAAGACAGAGACTGGGAAATTAAATGCCCTCCAGATATCTACAGTCCCTAGCCAGCATGACCAGTAATCTGGATTTAGAGAGTTCGTAGTCCAAAGTTTTTGGAGAGCACTAGGGCTGCTCTGAAATGCCAGAGGTCATGTTGCAGACCAGCCAAAAGGAAACGGATCAAGAATGGCAGGTTTGTGATTATAGTAATTCTTTACCAACATACAATGTTGGCTAATTTGTTCTTAGGAGGAGGTTTTGTATTTTGCTATATTGTTGTTGTTGTTGTTTTTTACTAATTTAAGTTTTTACAACTTTTATCCAAAATTTGCCTAGACAGGACAGGCATCCAACTAAACAGCAGCAGCTATCTGGTGATGTTGGCTTTGGCATGCAGTTTGGCTAGGTAACTCCCACTCACCCCCCCTCCACACACACACTTCCAACCACATAGAAAGGTGAGGTTGAAAGTGCATTGAAAGAATTTTCCTTTCCTTTAGAAAGCTTTACATTATTCAGTAGAAGCAGGTAAACAATAAGCTGGCCAGCATTCAAACCACAGCAGCAGTTATTTAAAACAATTGATGCTGATGCTGCAGAGGCTCTGCAAAGGCAGAGATTTTATTTAAAGCAATGAAATGGGAGCATCAACTCAACCTGGTTCTTAATTCACTTTAATCAAGTAAGCAAAACCCCAGCCCTTAGGTTCAGTTTTGAAATGAGGAGTACAAAGAAAACAATAAATTCAATACAGCGATGCACATATTGTCTCTTATGTGCAGTTCTGAGCATAAGAATCTAAGATTTCCCTAGCTAAGAAATCTTCCCTCACAAACCTTTTAGAATTCTTTGAAAAAGTCAACACTGGCATGTGGATGTGGGCGAACCAGTGGATATTATCTATCTGGATTTTCAGAAGGCGTTTGACACGGCCCCTCACCAAAGGCTGCTGAGAAAACTCCACAGTCAGGGGATAAGAGGGCAGGTCCTCTTATGGATTGAGAATTGGTTGAGAACCAGGAAACAGAGATTAGGTGTCAATGGGCAATTTTTACAATGAAGAAATGTGAAGAGCAGTGTGCCCCAGGGATCTGTCCTGGACCTGTGCTTTTCAGCCTGTTCATAAATGACCCGGAGACAGGGATAAGTAATGGGGTGGCCAAGTTTGAAGATGACACAAAACTTTTCCAGGTGGTGAAGACCAGAAGGGATTGTTAAGAGCTCCAAAAGGATCTCTCCAAACTGGGAGAATGGGTGGCAAAATGGTAAATGTGCTTCAATATAAGAAAACATAAAGTAATGCACATTACAGCAAAAAATCAAAACTTTAGTTATCAGCTGATGAGTTCTGAGCTGTCCGTGATGGATCAGGAAAGAGATCTTGGTGCGCTGATGGCCAGCTCGATGAAACTGTCAACCCACTGTGCAGCGGCAATGAAGAAGGTCAATTCCATACTAGGTATCATTAAAAGGGGGATTAAAAATAAAACAGCCAACATTCTAATGCCATTGTACAAAACGCTGGTAAGGCCGCATCTGGAGTATTGCATACGGTTCTGGTTGCTGCACCTCAAAAAAGACATAGTGAAACTGGAAAAGGTGCAGAAGGGAGCGACTAAAATGATGACTGGGCTGGGGCACTTCCCTTATGAAGAAAGGCTACAGTGTTCGGAGCTGTTTAGTCTAGAGAAAAGTTGCCTGAGGGGAGACATGATTGGGATGTATAAACTTATGCAGGGGGTGGATAAAGTGGATAGAGGGAAGCTCTTTTCCCTCGCACACAATACTAGAACCAGCGGACATCCACTCAAATTGAGTGTTGGGAGAGTGAGAACAGACAAAAGAAAAGATTTCTTTACCCAGTGTGTTGTTAGTCTGTGGAACTCCTTGCCACAGGATGTGAGATTCCTGGAAGAAAAGTCCATCACAGGTTACAAGCCATGATGAGGATGTATAATCTCCAGGCTTAAGAGGGAAGTACTTCAAAATACGAGATGCAGGTATCAGGAGACAGATATCTAGTTGTCTCGTGTGCTCCCAGAGACATCTGGTGGGACCACTGTGAGATACTGGGAGCTGGACTAGATGGGCCCTTGGCCTGATCCAGCAGGGCTCTTCTTTGTGTTCTTATAATAAGATTACAGTTTCCAAGCAGTCTCCAGTTCCTCTGAAACACAGGAGACTGCTTTATCTTGAGTCAGACCATCCATCTAGCTCAGGATCGTCTACAACGGCGGCAGGCAACATGCACACACACACCCCACCCCCATTCTTGCAGTGCTCCAGAACGTATTGTTCCCTGCACCGCAGAAGGAGAACTCCCTTTCTGAGAAAACTCGAAGAGCTGTAATTCTCCTTTGGAGCAAAGTACAGCCTGGGTGCAGAAGAAAACTCTATTTCCCAGTGTCTAAGTTCCCCACCCTTCCCTGCCAAATAGAGTTTTCACAGAACCAGAAGTGGACTTCCGATCACTCGTGGTTTACAGGTAGCACAGCCAATGGGGATTTCTTGGGCTCTCTGAAGTGGCACATCCCATTGTACAATGAGTGGCAGCAGCTCTCCGGAGTTTCACTGAGGGTATCTTTCCAGTTTTATGTGGACCAAACCTGGGAGCTTTGATATGGAAAGCCATTGACTTACATAAACCTGGCTGACTATAAACCATCCAAACAATTCACATCAATGATCATGTCAACTGTGGCAAAATGGTGCCGCTATGTCAAATTCCACACTTGCAACAACTGCTAATCAAAGTGGGTTTCTAGAATGTTTTAGGGCCACATCACATTAACAGACAGCCTCCATAAAACTTATGCAATACACAGCAAGGGCTGCTGTTGAACACATGGCTGGGAGGGAAGCATGCAAAGATACTGTTAACATGAAGCTGTCCATAAGGAGGCATGGCTGCAATCACAGCAGTTATACCATTCCCCATGTGGGATTGACAGTCACACAAATGGCATTCCCAGTCAGCCGTGGCTGTACTATCTTCCAGGGCTCCCTTAAAAGTCATTGGCGAGTGTGATCCTCAACCCTAAATCCTGGGTGAAAGAAACCAACTTCTGCAGTGGCATCACTTACACAAGAATCACTGAGATCTGTCAACGCTACATATACTGGTGGAGTCAGAACCACCAACCAATTTTCTTACTGACTCCCAGTTAAGGGGGGGGAAAAGAAGGTTGTAGGTGGAACGTGGCATGTGAGCAGTTAAGTTAGATAGGGTGGCCATGTCCCTCTCCAAAGTGGCTCTCTGCCACAATTAGTTCCTCTTCAAGGCCAGATAATTGTTAAAAGCAGTATGGTAGTTATGGCGGGTTAAAAAGTCTTCTTAATTTTGGTTTAATAACATTCATGCCATTTCCTTTTAAGTGTAGATTTTAGTAAAGAAGTACAGTATACACTGGCACATCTATACATCAACAGCTGCACATCTATATTTTCTCTTCTGGAGAATATTACATGGAAAGGCACAGAATTCTTATTTTTAAATTATGTTTAATGCTGTAACACAACCATTCATCTCCGCACCCCTATTCAGCCCCATAGGTAAGGGAACCCAAACATATGATGCTTTGCACCTGTCCATTTGAGAAGAGTTCCCAGATGGGGATTCCTCTGTTTTTCCAGTCATCGGTTGCTTAAGGTAGCAGAGGAAACCTCATCTCTGTCCAATGATCAGCATGGTGTGACCGTGGGATGGGAGGAGTACAGACTTGTATAAACACTGTAACACAGCTATTGTCCGAGCAGCTTTTTCTTCCTCCAATGTTATAAATCCTACTTATAAATCCACAGTCTTCTGTGTCAGTAAAAATTGGCAGCTACAGGCAATGCAAGTACCACAGTCCTGGTAATCTCAGTACCCACCAACCACAAGAAATCTGATGAACAAGCTTCCAGTGAACACTGTCACAAAATTCCTGTTTATGCGGTTGTCCTCAAACAACTTAACACCAGAATGTAGTTTGCCTTATATGAACACCTCCCCCCCCCATATTTGAACATTTTCTTAATGTAAATAAAGGGAATTTTTCTCCTGCTTATTAAAAAACCATTTACCTTATAGTGGAAGAGCTACAGATTAGTTTTGCAACACTATTACGTATAAATAAAAATTACTATCCAACATACCACATCATTTCAAGAGGAATGAAAAGAGACAAAATTACATATCCTGGAGCAAACAAAAATTCACAGCTGCAGAACTCAAGCATCTCCTAAGTATGTATCTGAGTTGGGTAATGAGAAAGAGAGCTTGTGCAAATGCATAACTGTGGCCACTAGGTGGCTGTCATGTACAAGAGATGAGACACACTGGAGGAACAAGAAATTAATTATCTTATTAAAACAATAAAACAATCAAATGGAATAACAACAACAATGTACTCACTTTTGGAGAAATTCTTGCAGTCCTTGCCGCCGCTGGTCCACATGATGGGGATTATTTGTGTTAAAAAAAGGTGTTTTTGGTGGAAGTTCTGGTAATTGTCTTTAAAAAAAAAAGAAATAGAAATAGTTAGTGGCCCAACATGAATAAAAGGACATTAAAAAGGGGTATTGAATTCGTGATAAAGATGGAATTATCAAATATTTCTTGAAATTACTACAGGGGGGTTATAAAACCTAGAGTCACATACTTTACAAACCAAAAACCATGCATCTTAGATGGGAGATTCCAGAGCTGTAGCCACACTATGTTTGGGACAATATAAAGATTAATAGACAGATGGCAACATAAGCTTTCATGGATGCCAGTTTACTTTATTAGACTCACAATGTATTAGAAGGCAGTAACTGAAGCTCACATTCAATATCATCACTTTATATTAGCTCTGGAAAGAAACTGTAGCCATCCAGATATTATTATTGCACTGCAACTCTCATAATCCCCTATTACTGGTTATGCTGGCTAATGGGCTGTTGGATGTTGAATGAGGGGGGGAACCTGGAGGACCACTGTTGCCCACTTTTAGACAAGATATTTTGAGTGTGCCTAAAAGATCTAGCAAAGGAATATACCAAATCTAGTTTCTAGGAAAGCATACCGAATGTTGACATGCATATTGAGTCCAAAGCCAGATTTTGGGCTGTGAGCAACTCTTGGTTTGCCAATGGTTTCTGCACTGCAACTCCCAGCAGCCTTAACCAGCACTGCCAATAAACAGTACAGGATTATGAGAACAACGGTCCAGTGAGTTTCCCAATATTGCTCTTGACATTAAAAACAGTGGTTCGGGTTCAGAGAGTGCAGAAGTTCACTGTTAGGAAAAAGAACTGTAGAGTTGGGTGTGATGTCTGACATATGTATGTATGGCAAGAATCAGAAACAGGTTTGCCAGGATATAGTTCAGGCTATAACCGTCTAGTGAAAGGAACACTGAGCAAATGGAAAAGTAAATGGTGGTCTATTTGTGAACTCAAATGATGATCCTGTTATTGCACTTGGTATCGGACTGGGGCTGTGTGTGCATTGCTCAACAGAGAGGCTTCACATGAGATTCCCTATCAGCTCCTCATATACATGGCTGCACAGGCATTTCCTCTCCCCATCTGCTAGTGTTCTTCTCTGATGCTATAAAATTGAAAGCAATTTTGCAAGAGAACTTCTCTCCTAGTTGCCTAGAAGTTACTCACATTAGCACCGCATTGCTCTGAAGCCTCTGACGCAGCCACACAAATTCTCGAAAGCGCCGTCGGACACAAGACATTTTTCTCGTAAAACACATGCTGTTTGTCTGGGTGGGGAGAGACAAAGAGGATGTACTTGCATTGAGGATTAACACACTATGAAGGGGCACTACCAATACCATGATGGCCGGCAAGGTCCCTTTTTGGGGAGGCAGCCTCTGTGCCATCTAGCAAGTTACTCCTCAAATGAGGTTTTCTCATAGCCTCCTACAAAATCTTAGAGAGCAGGAGCAGGACATTGGGGAGACTTAAGAATACTTTTGCAAAGTCCTAATAAGCCTACTTGACCCCAAACACAGTTTCTGTGCTAATTCTTGTAAAGAATTATCCAAAATTAAATTCAGCTCGGCATGAGTGAGAAAAATGGCAAGAATATAAATCGAATCACAGCAAGATCTTCACAAATTATTCTCAGGTTAAAATAACTTTAAACCAGAACATAAAACTGGCTTGCCTTCCCACTTCTTTCAGTGTGTGTAACTGAAAGATCCATTCCTTGATCCAAGCCAGTATTTCAGAATGCCCAGTGTTAACCAAAGTTTAATCCATCTCAGGATTTACAGCAGACTGGGAGGACAGTAAATTATGTATATGCTGTATCTACCCTACATTCTGATTTGTATTCCTAAGGGACCCAGACTCATGATCTATTTAAACAAACCCACTCTAGTTAATAAATTCCACCTTCGATCTGAAGGTTAGACTGCAACTTTCACGATCTCTAACCAGTGAGCTCAGTTACCTTCTTGGCTGCAGACAGTCATATTTACAAAATGATCATAGCATTAAGAAAGAAGTGCCACCAAAAAAGACGGAAGCATATTTGTAGCATACTGTAGCATATTTACTCACATGAATGAAGATCTCATAATCTATATATGAATGCCAGAAGTCTTCCTTTTGTAGCCGTGGGTCTCGAACCAAGACCGTAATAAATTCCTGCAAGAGCATAATAAAGCAGTTGAATGAGATGTTTGCAGATTACTTACGGTATGTTACTGCTAGCAAAAGTTGTCTGTATTAAAAAGAATTCTGAAGAAGCGGGTAATATAAAATAAAACCAAAACGAAAAGAAGTGATTCATCTTGTCTACAGCACATGTCCAGGAAAACTCCCATCTCTATATATGGGGAATTCTTAAATTCGACAATGCTTTGCATTTGCAACCAGGAAATATATGCTATAAGGAAGGGTTTATTATCAATCAGCCTCATGCAGCCAACAACTACTGCTATGTGAATGACTAATCTCCTTTTTCAAAAAGCTCTCTCACGCTTGCTTACCAAAAACCTGAGAACAACAACTTTTACAGGAAACAAGTGCTGTTGCTGATATTGCTAATCAGCACTTCCAGATATTGCTAAAATGAACACACATTTGCTTAAATACAGAAAAGGCAATTTTTAAAAATAAATGTAGCTTCATAAATAGCCAGAACATGAAATACAGGTGCTGGAAGGCCAGTCTGAGCCCCCACTATGCTACATGTGTAGACTGTAACATGAATTATACCAGAATCCAGCTGTCTTAGGGATTTGAGGAGCTGAGAATCCAAAAAAGGATCTCTTCCAAGCTCTTATCAGGCTCAACACGAGGGATGGATCCCATGAGTCTCATGGCGCAGGAGTTAAACTGCTGTATTGCAGCTAAAACTGTGCTCACGACCTGGGGCTTAATCCCAGGTACCTGGCTCAAGGTTGACTCAGCCTTTTATCCTTCCGAGGTCGGGAAAATGAGTACCCAGCTCGCTGAGGGGGCAATGTGTAGCCTGCCTAATTAACTTGTAAACCACCCAGGTAGTGCTTGCAGCATTATGGGACGATATATAAGCAGCACGCTTTTATTTGTTATGAGTGGGGTTGATGTCCTTAAGCACCTACTCATGTATGTCCTGGTACCTATTAACATAAACACTAAGGCTTGCTCTTGAAATCTTATGGCACAGTCTGTATAACCTGTTCAGTGGTGCCCCGCATAACGGGCGGCCCATTTAATGACGAATCTGCATAGCGATTTTTTTGCAATCGTTTTTGCGATCGCATTGCGATGTTTTAAATGGTAAAACATCGCTTTGCGATGATCGGTAAGCTGTTTCGCTTACTGATTTCCGCATAGCGATGTTTTTAGAACAGCTGATCGGCGGTTCCAAAATGGCCACCGGGTAAAAAAGAATGGCCACCTGCAGTGTTTTCGCACCCATTCCTCGCTTACCGGGCAGCGAAAATGGCAGCCATATGGAGGACTTTCGCATAACGGTGAGTTTTTTGCCCATAGGAACACATTAAATGTGTTTTAATGCATTCCTATGGGCTTTTTTGTTCCGCATAGCGACAAATCCACATAGCAACAATTTTTCCGGAACGGATTATCGTCGCTATGCGGGGCACCACTGTAATTCTTTTTGTCCAGAGTTCCTCTGACAAGAAGGTTGCCAGTGCCACCACAAATACAAAAACACCAATCAAGTTCAGATGTAATAAGAAACCATGGTCTTCTATTCCACAAAGGGACTACTTGAACCTCAGGTCTGTGCAGCTGCCACCTCCTTCATGCACCAGTAGCAAAGAAGAATGAAAGCATTAATTTACACCTTGGGATATCCAACTCAAGCATGCAGGAGCTCAGGTTTCAGATCCCAGCTTTTCCGCCACATTCACAGCTCTTTTTAAAGCCCTGCAGTAACTCATAATTCATCAGGGTAAGAGATCTCGGGGAACTGGGACAAGTTTAAACTGGAAATAGATGAAGTAACAAAACAAGACAGATGCCAGACGTCTGCCCACTCCTGTTGCACACGGATTTCAGAAATTTTGAATATTTGAAATAAGAGTATTAATTTGAGACCAGTAAGTTAGAGGAAGTTCATCTTATATACCAATTCTTTTATATCTCTGAAACATGAATGTTATTTATTTAACCAAGTAACAATTGAGGTGGAGTCCATTTCACTCCTCAGATTCATGCATTAGGCCCACTAGATGATTACACATTTTACTCTGCCTTGTGGGACTCCCAGCTCAGTACAAATCTCCTGTTCTATGGCTGCATACAACTTCATCCTGAATACAATGATTTCTAGACTTGGAGAATGAACCAACGGAACCGGGTGCAGAACACAGAGCTCTCCAGATGCTGTAAGCCAGTGCTCCCCAAACTTGGGCCTCCAGATGTTCTTAGACTTCAACACCCAGAAATCCTGGCCAGCAGAGGTGGTGGTGAAGGCTTCTGGAAGTTGTAGTCCAAGAACATCTGGAGGCCCAAGGTTGGGGACCACTGCTGTAAGCTGCTACTCCTATCAGCCCCCACTGGTACCAGCAAGATTGAAGGATGATGGGAATTGAGATCCAACAGCATCTGGAGGACCACACAGGCCTTCTATGGAGGAAAAGACTTGATTCCCCTCTCTTAAAGTGATATATAGGGAAACAACAGGAAAACAGCAGCAGCAGTTATTTCTGGTTCTTCTTTGAAACCAGATTGGGATGAGGGAGCACTACAGCACGGTGGTAGATAATCTCCACAAAGCCAGTAAGGCCATCCTGAAGGTCCTATGGCAGAAGACAACCAATCCAGAAACATCTTGACTGGAAAGAAGGGAAGGCATGCAACCTCTGATGCTATCCAATCTTGAAACTTTAGATTTCCATCTTCAGGTTTGTCACCAGCTCTCTATGCTATAGTTTGAAAATTTCTGACTAAGAGAGTTCCTTTTAGTACATGGAAACATTATCTCAATTCTCAAATCAGTGTTTTAGTTTATCTTTTTGGGTATAGCTTTGAAATCTATTCTCCTGAGGTAATGATTTACCTGTAGGTTGCTTTAATGTTGAGAACAAAGGAACATCACAGCTAGAATGAAGAAGACCACAGTTTCGGCATAGAAGCAAAGCTTTATCTTATCATTTCAGGGTGCAACAACACTGTTGAATTAATTTAGTTCAGGTTTTTAAGAAATCAATATAAACATCACATGATTTTGTGTCAGTGTGGCTTTCTCCAACTACTGGGAACTCCACAGAGTTGACAGGGAGAGTCAGTCCCATATTCTGGCTAGGGAGTAATTTCCAAAAGTGGTATCAACCCAAGGAGGAGAGCAGAGCAAGTTCCCAGGAAGACATGGGAAGTTCCCAGGAAGACATTTCCCCCGTCCATGGCAGAGGAAACAGCTTCAGGGTTTCCTTCGACAATGCATCAGAGGAGGCTGGGGGAGCAAGAATTGTAAGTTTTAGCACAGCTAAAGGAAAGAAAGCAGCAGCAGCAGCTGCTGCCTGTCCTCAGCCTTCTAATATTTTTAATATTTAATTTTATGCATGTATATATAAGTCCTGAACTGACACAGTACTAAAATAGAAACAGATTTTTTTTCAATTAAGAATTTTGACTACACAGTATTCTGCAGTCTAAAACCCATTGTACTTGGTTGGCATCTGCTTCATCAAACCCCACAGACCCGCACGGACACTATTTACTCCAACACAAGCAATCACACATGCCAAAATGACTTTAAAAACGCAAGCAGAATCAATTCAAAATAAAAACCCTGTCATAGGTATTTTAAGAACCCCACTTTTCAGCAAAAAAAGAGAGGTGTGTTTAGCTGTACATAGTGTAGTTGGATGTTTTAAAATCATTTCCAAGCTTGGTGAACCAGATGTAAAAACAGGAATATTACAATGTGTAGTTGAGACCTCAATCCCACCAGTGTTCATTTGCATAGCATGGTTTCCGTTAGCTAAAGAGGAAGCCCAGCTGAGGTGAGGAAAGTTAGGCTTAAAGTTGCTGAGAGGTTAACATAATTTATGAATGAAATCATAAAGCAGTCAGACTTCTTTAAAGCATTTCTCTGTTTCCTTCCACTCCACTCCACAATTAAGCTCTGTAAAAAAATCTCAAAATGTAAAAAAAAAAACAATTTAATCCTTCAAAAACACAAGTTGAATTTTTACCTTAAATCTTATCAAGAATATTCCCTCATAATTCAACTTGCAAGCTAAATTGCATTTTGATCAAGTTACAGAGAAACACTGTGTTCAAGAATGTCCACCACATTCATTTCCAGTGAATTTCCATGGCCAGTCTGTCACCAGCGGTGAAGGACAGAGCATCAGAACCAGGGTGGGGGGCAAGAATGCCTTTTCTTCCAGTAGAGCCAGTTTCTGCCTGCATCAGGCAAACCTCTTCTTCTGGACATTCCGCCTCCTTCTGATTGGAGTTCAAAAACCCAAACAACTGGTGGTACTTTCAGGGCAGTACTTTGAGGCAATAGGCTATGTGACAAGTGTGACATGTTTTGGCGTGAAAAGAGGTAGGCCTCAGATAGATCCAATATTTTTTTTCTGCAGGACAGATTGAGAGAGAGCCAGGTTAGAGAGAACCCAGCCTTACTGAGATTTAGAACTTGTCAGTTTAGGAAGGTACCGTATTTTTCGCACCATAAGACGCACTTTCCCCCCACAAAACAAGGGGGTGGAAAGTCTGTGCGTCTTATGGAGCAAAGAAAACAGATTATATTTTCCTGTTTTCTTCTCCTAAAAAATTGGTGCGTCTTATGGAAAGGTGTGTCTTATGGAGCGAAAAATACGGTATTCCTTAAGTGCTGAAAATGGCCTGTTTGTCATTGCAGGATCTTCTCATACCTCCCATTATTTGTTAATTTACTTCCTTCTTTACTTATCAGGAGGTATGCTCAGACATCATTTGCAAGTGTGATTTTTCAATCACGAATGTACATCTCAGAAACATCTTTGGAACATGAGTGAATTTCAGCTTCTAATGATGGGCTAGCTATAAGATCCTGTTTGATCCCAAGAACAAAAGGTGGCATATTCAGTCAAAGCCTGTCTTTAATTTTACACATGATTTACTCCACATATATGCAGGCATAGGGTAGAGCAGGGGTCCCCAACCCCCAGCCCAGGCCTTGGCAGGACTGGGCTGCAGAGACAGATCTCTGCCCCCCCCGCATGCATGGAAACCCCCATGTATGCACCCCCCACGTATGCACCCCCCCACATGCATGGACGCACAACCACAAAAATGCATGGCTGCCCCCCAACTTGCCTTCACACTAAACTGGTCTGCAGTGTCAAAAAGGTTGGGGACCACTGCTGTAGAGGAAGTTATGCATACTTGCACCATCCACATGGGGCATATTGGATGTCATCTTACTAGCTTCTTGCCTTGTTACTTTGAACACTGAAGACAGTCTCTACCCACGTTTGTTTGAATACAAGTAAGTTGTTTCTGCACAACTGAAAGACTCCCTGACCGTGCTAGAGAGTTCAGCCAGCATTGATTGAAAATATCTATAGACTTCCCTGCTCAAAACTCCCTTATAACAGTGGTGAACTGGAAAAGGACAAACTGAATCTTCATCCAGACTATAGGAGGTGCTCATGGCTAGATTCCAAGCTGCCATGGCCACCATTATCCCACCCAGTACAGACAAGCAGATCCAGAGTGTGTATCACAGCATGAGTGGGACTAGATAATGATTTGGGATAGCCATGTGATTGCCATGGAGGCCATGAAATTGTAAACTACTCCCCGTTGAGGGCTTAAACATAGGCATTGAAAGTCTCTCCATCAGTCTTCCTTAAGACAACTGGAGTGAGTTTTGGAAGTGAGAATGTTGGGTAAGAAGTAAAGGAGCAGACTAAGAATTCACATTCTGTGCCCAGCCACATTCAGATATATATCCTTGAACTTGGCAGATAGAGCACCTGGTCAAATGGATGAAATTAGGATAGACGATTGCAATCTGCCTTACTGCTCCTCCGGTCTCACGAGCTGCTGCATAAAGGAAAGGGGACAGGGAACAAAGCTAATTCATTTAGATTCATTTTCCCTTCACTAGCCACATCCAGCCAGATGTCTTATAATACAGCTATCATGGATCACATTATGGGTGGTTGTTGTTTAACCATTCACTGACCTGACATTCACAATTCAGGGAGATTGTCACCAAAATCATCAAAGATTTATCCTAACACCAACAGCACAGACCTACCTTTTCAGAGAGGCATTTAATAATTGAGTTCCCTACGCTGGTTTTTAGCTTAATACATTTGTTTCTAAAGTTTTAAATGCTCTCAATCATTTAATGTGTTTTAAATTATTATAATGGCTTAATTCCTTTTAAGCAGAGACATCACCTTGCCGACAAAGGTCCGCATAGTCAAAGCTATGGTTTTTCCAGTAGTGATGTATGGAAGTGAGAGTTGGACCATAAAGAAGGCTGACTGCAGAAGAATTGATGCTTTTGAATTGTGGTGCTGGAGGAGACTCGAGAGTCCCCTGGACTGCAAAGAAAGCAAACCTATCCATTTTGAAAGAAATCAACCCCGAGTGCTCACTGGAAGGACAGATCCTGAAGCTGAGGCTCCAATACTTTGGCCATCTCATGAGAGAGAGAGAGAGAGAGAGAGAGAGAGAGAGAGAGAGAGAGAGAGAACGAAAGAAAGAACGAAAGAAAGAACGAAAGAAAGAACGAAAGAAAGAAAGAAAGAAAGAAAGAAAGAAAGAAAGAAAGAAAGAAAGAAAGAAAGAAAGAAAGAAAGAAAGAAAGAAAGAAAGAAAGAAAGAAAGAAAGAGGTCAGGGAAAGTTTGGAGCCAAGTTTCATCACAAAGGAAATTTTCTGCTTGGAATTTCCTCATTTCACTTTTTAAAAATAATCCTTGCTGGATTACAGTATCTTCTTTGTAGCTACCCTGATTTGGTTTCAAATAGACTGGGCAGCTTTTGGTTTCAGTTTTTTACTCCTAGTTCTGCTTTTCCTTTGTCCTCCTGTGATTGCTGCCACACCCCTGCACTTAAGTGTTTAAACATGCCTCGGAGCAGTCATTATGGTCTACTTTTGTTGCAAACACAAATCTATAGCTCCTCCCATGTGTTTACTCAGAAACAAGCCCAACTGTTGGCTGTTGTGGGCTTTTCAGGTTCTGTGTTCAGAGGGACTTAAACAACAGCCTAAGCAAAGACCAGAGACATTAATTTTTTTTTTAAGATTACAACCTCTGTAATGCCCTAGCTGAGTGGATTCTGGAGGCTGTAGTCCAACCAAATAACAGCTACCTTCTGAGCCTAAGGCTGCAATTTTAGACCCAGGGAGAAAGCCTACCTGAGCTCAATACAACTTATGTTTAAATATATAAGCATGCAAATAATAATGTGGGGACTGTTAAAATGTGCCCTTGCAAGCCTGTTTCTTTGTTATTCCACATTTTTCACAATTCCACTTCCACTGCCATGGCCGCAAGTGTTGAAAGATTTGTGGAGGGACCGTCTCTTTCCCCTCCTGCTGCCTCCTGCTTCTCTGATGTTAAAAATCAGTACACAACATGTTTCCATTATTGCTACAACAATTTTGGTAACACTGAAAACTCTGCAAAGACTGGCAGGTTGACATGTAGGCATGAAGAAGGTGAATAACTTCAGAAGCAACACTACTCAAGACTGAGAACCCATGTTCACTGCTTTCTTTTTGCTCAGAAGATCTCTAGCTGGGAACATAACATGTGTAGTAATAGTAATAATAAACATTAATACACCATAGAATTAGAGTGTGACAAAGTGCTTTGGGTTGGATGCAGACTTATTTAAGTCATATTTAAGGCTGACGCTGTTGATGTAAATGAGATTCAAGTCAATCTTAACTAACCGCCCATTGATTTTAGTCCACAAACAGCCCAACTACAGCAGACCTACTAGATCAACTGTTGAATGGATACATATATACATCAACCCAGCAAGTCTAAATCTAGTTGAAACTACCAGCTAGACTGAGGCCAATGGGTTTACTAAAGACCCAGCTTGCTAGATTTCCTTCATTTCTTTCTCTTTTTGAAATAAAAACAAAAATAATACCAGGAATAATAGTTTTGCAGTGATTAAGCATTCTAAAAGCCATAAGAACAAAGAAAACAGCAGGTAATAAACAAACTGATGTTCATGAGCCACAAACAACTCTTCATAATTTTAAGAATGCAATTGCTAAGAGAAAAGAAGAACAAACCACCTCCATCTCTAGAACCTGAAGCAAGGTACTAATGGAAAGAGTACTGGTAAATTTATGTTCAAATTTCTGTTTGGCAAAGAATCATCTGGGCAACCTTTATGTCTCCTCCGGGCAACCTTTATCTCTCCTCCTTGGGCAGAAGAACAAGGGCTTGATTAGGGCAACCAGATATTTTTTTAGCCCAGGCAAGGGCTGAACTGAAGAGTTTTGGCTTCCAACACACACAGGGCATTTCATATATCCTGATTTTTCTAGAGCACTCAAATCCCTTCTATAAACATCAGGATCTCTGAGATATGGTGGAGTTCTACCATTACAAGAAGACACATAAAAAAAAAGAATCATCATACCAAATTTGCTGCCAGTCAAGGCAGACAATGTGATTCAAATTTATTTGTGGAGTTAAACAAAGTTATTTCCTTTTTCCTCTTTTGGGGGGAAAATGCTTTATTTGCCTAGACAAATTCTAAATCAAGCCAGCAACATTTCTCCATCTCTACCTGGCACAGAAAGTGGATGTAAAACTACAGCCTGAGGAGTGTCAATGTGTGTAGCAAGCAGCTCAAGGACTGCAGAATAGGAAGAACAGCTGCCTGATAGCCCTCGGGTCATTGAAGTTAGAAGGAGAACTGACAGCACAAAGGGTTGATATTGTTAATCATACAAAGGTCAGAATGTGCAATTTATGAATTTTGCAGGCTTCTTCCCAAAAAAAATTGCACATGGTGATCTTCCCATTACTGATTCCATGACAGTCACTTCCCACAAACTCAGTAATAATAAGAGAATCTCTGAAGCAAAAGACTCCCTTGTCTTAAAAGGTAGGACTAAATTTAACTGAAACATTGACTAATTATTTCAGCATTCTGTATTCTTTATACAACACACACACACCTCTTCTCCAGAGGAAGGCTTTGGGATAACACAAGTCTAGCACACGTCTGTAGCATTTGGGCTGAGGTTAATACATGTACTACCCATTTTTAAAAGATGTACCTGATCAACAGCCATACCTACTTTTAATGTGTTCCAGAAATGACAGATCAAAACAAGCACGATTTGCACATCCCTAATGTCAGCACACCACAAGCTGCGAAGCTTCAAGGTGTCTTTCTACAGAATCACATTATTTGCCATTTGTAGCATGTGATTTTGGTTCTGACTCATTGAACATAAGTGTTGATTTGGTTCGGGCTCATTAAAAGACAGCTCTGTGCACATTTTATTGGTAAATTTGATGTTTGCATGAATGAGCCACAAATTCTTTTTAATGCCACCATGACTTGCTTTCAATGTCTTTTTAATAGGGAGATCCATCAGCTCTAACCTAACTGTGGATGTACGTTTTAACTGCTGTAGGCCATTAAAATGCACACCCAAATGGCAAACCTTTAACTACGGAAAGCTGCATTCTCTCCCTGTGGTTTTAGTTATGTAATAAATTCATTTTAAACAAGGAAACATATTATCTAGATTTCCTCTTAATTAAAATTCACGTAAGAGCAATGCTGGGGAAGGGGAGGGGGATAGTTCAACAGCACTGCACCCAGTCAGGCTTTGGCATCTCCCAGTAACATGTTATCAGACAACTGGGTTGGGGAAGTCTTCTACCTAAGATGCCAGAAAGCCCCTGCCAATCAGAGTGAAGCATATGGGGCTAGATGGCTGACTAGGCTGACACAGGAAAAGAGGCAAAGCTGTGTGTATCCAATGATTCTGCAAAGGCACAGAATGTATTTTGGGGGTAAACATTATCTTCCCCCAAAATCTCACTTTCACTTTCAAAAAAAGAGCCCCATGGAGCACTCAAACACTCAGTCTAGCACTCCAGTCATGCAAGTGACTGGTTGTGTTAGCACAGGGATAAAAATGTACTGTATGTCCCACTGAAATTGATCCAGTTGGGACAAACAATGCCTGAATTTATATACACATCCAGACATGCGCTTCTGACGTTGTAGTCATTAAAAGTGTATTTGTTTGATGGAAATGTGTATGAAATTTGATAGTAAATATCATAAGGTCACTGTAACTATGTTTTTCTTGTAGAAACAAATATGGTTACAATTGCCTTGTGATTCTTCTAGCAGAAAAATACCTGTATAAAAGGCTATTGTTTAGTACTATTACTTAGCAGTCATGTGGCATGTTTTAGTTGTCCAAAAACTCCTCACATAATTATGACAGTTCTGTGAGACTGGGTTATACCCTGCTCATTCTGCAGTCTGGAAAACTAGAAACTGAGTTGGTAGCTTGCAGTATTGGCTTGAATCCAAGTGTTAGTCCCAAGCAGGATAGACACCCTGAACCACTGGGAACCTGGTAAGTCAGTATCTCAATCAAGGGAACATGCATTGACTTACCAAGTATCCACTGATTCAAAGACCTATTCTATTTGGAAGAACAATCTGATTGAAGCCATGGTGTACATAAGCTGGTTTTGTGTTTACTTCCTATTTATTAGTACATGCAAAATGTGTGTGCACATGCACACACACTCAGAGAGAGAGAGAGCAATCTCCCTAGGAAAGAGGTTAGATTAGATTCTTGGTGTCAAACCTACGATTAAGGATGGTTAGACATCTGAATCCAAGGACAGCAAGCTGAATATTTCTGTGTACAGACTTGCTGGGTTTTCCTTACAAACAATTGGGTACCCACAGGTCCTGGGCAGGGCCCATCAGAGACAAATGGGTATTCAGATATGGTCACATCCAACATTTCATGGTCAGAGGTACACAGAAGTAAGGCTAGCATCATTATTCAGCACCCACAGGTAGCAGCTAGCCCAGGGTGCCAGCAAGACCACTACTGGTGCTTGTTCAGGGTACCCATTTAAATCACCTTGGCATGCCAAGCAAGGTTGCCACCATCTTAATTTCCAAAAAACCCTGCTGCAAGAAGTATTGCGTGGGAAATCCAAATTGCAGGGAAATCCATCTCCCAGGCCTGCCCTTGTTTGTTGCTGCCAGATAAGGCCACCAGGACTCTCAGACAAAAGATGGTGCCTGTCAGAGGACATTTTACTTAAAACTTTTCAATCCAAGAGAGAGTCCTCTGGGCAACTCACTTTAGGTTTCACAGCAAGCAGACTTCACTTGAGAGTAATTTAATATACAAAAGAAACTGGAAGTTGGAAAGGTTACTTTTTTGGACTAGAATTTTCAAAATTCCTCCACCAGCACAGCCACAAGAAACGCAAGACACACGGCCTATTTTTGCTTGCAAGCACCAAGGAACAAAACATGTCAGTGGAATTTCCTTTTGTCAGTTTCTCTACTTGGAAAAGTTGCCTGCCTCTTACTTTCCTGCCACCACATAGAGAATTAGAACATACAAGTCTAAGGCACTATTTTCATGACTTCTTCACTGCAGCATTTATCTACTCCCCATTTGTGTTGCATAATTTTTAAAAACCACTTGTTTTAACTTTAAAAATGTCAATGACTAATAAGCTGCATGGTTCATTTATAAGTCGTTGATTGTACAGTTAGATACAATATGACAGCACAAACTGTCTCTTGAAAAGCAGTCGATCAATCAAGCTGAGAGACAACTGTCCAACTCTAAATTTTACCAGCTCTTAATTACAGACTCAGCTGTCAAATATCAAAAGGAATTACAAAACCTTATGAAAAACTTCCCTGAAAATATACATGAACAAATACTGTACTGACTAACACACTGCAAGAACCTCAGCCAGCTACCTGATACTAAATATGCACAAAACAGAGAACCCCAGCAGACTCACTGTATGAAACATTAATACAGTCACTGTTGCAGTATCTGGATATGTGGACTCTATACTCAAAATATAGGCCACCAATGCACCTAGCTATGTAAGAAATACCACAGACTTTCTAATGAAACGTCAATCAATTCACAGTCTCCCTGTTAACATTATCTTAGCCACGATGGCCATAGAAGCTCTCTACACTAACATCAACACAAAGACAGACTATACAATTTAAATGATAAAGCACACATAGACATCACCCTCCACATAGGACAAATGGGACTCAACTTGCATTTCATGTCTAGTTGGGTCTACCAACCACTACACCCCTTTATCTTAGAGCCCTATATGTATGTTTTGCCATATATTCTCTGTATTCTCACTCATGTCTGAAGAAGTCCACAAAAGTTCACATTAAAATATAAGTAGTTAGTCTTTAAGGTGCCAAAATGTCTTTGTCTTCTTTATTTTTTGCTTTTGTTTTGTTTTGTGTTTCTTGTTGACTAGTACCAAAGTACTTTCATACCTCCTTTTGTTGATGTGAAAGTTTCCCAATTCTTTTTTCTTTTAAACACTTTTCCAATATAACACACACACACACACACACACACACACACACACACCAGTACACTTACTTGCTTTTCATGCTTTGGTGTCATCTTCCAAACTCCACGCAAAATGAATCTGAAAATATAAAAGTGGTAAAGCCAAATAAATATAACTGGACATGAACTGAAAAAGGGAGAAGGTTATATTGAATGCAATACTTTGTCCAAAGATATAATTCTTGATTCAGCTGAAAATGCCAAGAAAAATCTGTCCCAGGTGTACCTCACAGCCCAAGAGATGATAGAGCTCTAATAATTTTCCACAATGCGTGCATTTTCCACCTTTTCTACCAGTCAAAGAAATGAGGAATCACACACACTGTTAAATTCCTCCCAACCAAATGGAGGACAAACCTATCAGTGACAACTTGTCACAATGGTGATACTCCAGCATCAGTGGCCTCATGCCTCTAAACACCAGCTGGTGGGCAACATGAATGGGAGGTTCTTGTTGTACTCCTGCCTTGTTTTGGAGTTTCCCACAGGCATCTAGTTGGCTGCTGAATATACAAGAAGCTGGACTAGTTCACCGTTTGAGTGATCAAAATCCTGCCATCAACAAGAGATTCTCCTTCAGAAGATAACTTTGCTCTGCTCCACTGATTAAATTACTGAATGTCTGAATAGTAATTACAGATGTAAAATATGTAGCCACTTGTCATGTATTGATAAAATTCATCTCTTGCAGATCAGTGCAATACCCCTAACACCTACTGTAGTTTGGTCTAGGCCTGTCATCAGTAGAGAGAAACAGTCTAGGTCTGATGCTGGCTTATGGACTAAATGACCCTTGGGATCCATTCCAACTCTACAATTGTGGGATTCCATTAAAGGTTCATCTGTCTCCATCATGTCTTCCTGCAAACATATGCCATCTTCTATGAACCCTACTTGCCACAAATTATCCATTTTTAATTTTCTCTGCCCACCAAATTAATTTATCTGTATAATCATATAAATATCCTTCTTTGAAAAGAAGCCATTTTTCCCATCATGGAGTGACTCAGGTTCTTTGAGAGGGGCTAGCAGGTCACAAGACAGCAAAGACTGGGGACTGTTAGTGGAGGCTCTCAGTCAGAGCCTACGGAGTCATTAGATGCCAGACTTATTTTTCTGTCTGTGTGCGAATATGAGCAAACTTGGGCCTTTCCGGATGACTCATAAATAAAGCTGGAAAGTGTGTAATGATCCTTGGCAATATTGTTACTTCAAATATTATATTCTACAGTGTTCAAAGACTGGATTTCTGCCAGTCAAATAAACAATGCACAGGCATTAGGTATGGCAGAAGAAAGGGACCTGGGAGTTTCTGTTTACATACTCTTCTCAGACTGGGGGAAGTTGAGGGATTTTTTACAAGCAGCCTTGATCCACAAGGAAAGTTCCTCTTCTAATTGAAATCCTTTGACATACTGACCTGACACAATTTGCACTGCCATGAAAATGGCTAGGTACCTGAACTATCTATTGCATCAGCTACTCACAATATGGATAGTCACACCTAACATTAACCAGGAGAGACATGCATATTTGGGGGATTCTACAGGACAAAACCACATCTTGACAACAAAAAACATTAACATCACCAGGCAATGCCATAAAACTCTGGCATTTTTAGTGTTTCTATTAAGCATATTTTGTTCAGGCCTCATTCTGTATTGATGAGAAAGTCGCTCTTTTAGGGGGTGGAATCCTTTAAACAGTTGTTTCTACCTCATTTGTGGCCTTGCAGAAGTTTCCAAGACACTCCTCCAATTTTGGAATAGCAAACCAAACTCAACAACAAAAGCTCAGTCAAAAATTTACTGAAATGTTTCTTCACCTGCCATCTCTGTGGCACAGTGCCTTTTCAAATGTCCAGGTTATGGGTTCTTTCTCTGAGGAAGTAATTGAAGATGCTGTTACATACAGCACTGATGTTACCTGTCTGTCATGGGTTTGGAGGGAAAGTTCCATCCTATGGGGAGTGGAAGGCGGGACATCAGGAGGAGGGGCTGTACTGTATATAAATGTGGAGTTTGTGTGGAGAGTTAGGAGAGCTGGAGAAGCTGAGGGAGAGCTGAAGGAGAGCTGAGAGAAGAAGCTGGAGTGGAAGTCTGTGTGTCAGACAGGGTACTACTGTGTGTCAGTCAGTACCAACCTGATAGGTTCAGGTGTCTGTATGGTTAGCCAGAACTGATAGGTTCAGGGTCTGTGCTTTATTTAAAGGTGTTCTGTGTGAACCAAACTGGTGTATGTATGATTGAGACTAAGCCACGTTACTGTACCTTATTCACTTGATCATTTTATTTTCCCTGTGTGTTATTTAAATAAACCTTATTCCTTTATTTGTTAAAAATCCATCCCTGGTCTGTGTGACTTCTTATAGGGAATGGTTGGTGGCAGCTTAGTGAAACTGTGGTATATCCCAGTAGGTCTGGGGTTGTCACATTGATTGGTGTCCAGCGTGTGGGATACGACTGGTCCAGTTGTCCAGTGGTCCAGCAAAGCCTTGGCAAGTGTGCCCAGAGCAAGGGGGGTCTAGTCAGGGACAATCTGAGAGCGCGTAGGTAATCTTCTAGGCTTACCTCACGGGGAGGTATGCTAGTGGAAGAACGTGTGACCTCAGATTGGTGGGACTAGATTAGGGAGCTCTGAGGCAACCTGTTTTGGCGGGAAAAAGCTGAGGCAAAGCTGTGTGAAATAGCAGTGATCTAGCCTGTCTGCTGAGAGGCCTAGCAGAGGGGGGTAGACTCTGGCTGGCAACAGTTGCAAGTTAGTGCTGAAGAACAGCAGCAATCTATAGAAGGCTGGTTCTGAGGCAAAAGAAAAAAAAAAGTGGTCGCTTTATTTTGAGGCTTGACTTTTGAAAGCAGCCTGTTCTGGGGGGGGATTATGCCCTTGACTCGAAGCCAAATGGCAGAAATGGGTGAAGTGAGGGAACCCCAGGTGGACCAAGGTTCTGAGGATGAATTTGGCTCAGTGCAGGATGAGAGCACGGGAGAACAGAACCCAGAACTCAGGAAAATGCTCATAGCCCAACAGCATGAACTGAGGGTGAGGGAAATGGAGGAAAGATTAGAGAGAGAAAGAAGGGAGGAGAAACAAAGGCAATTTGAAATGGAGCAAAGGGAAAGGGAGAAACAGAGACAATTTGAATTGGAATTGCAGAGAGAGAAAATGGCGTCTGAGTTAAGAAAATTGGAACTGATGAACCAGAACAATAATAACAATAGGGATTCTGAGGGAGGCCAATTGTCTAAAACTGACCTGAAGAAATTCCCTGTATACCACAAGGGAGATTGCCCTGAGGTGTTCTTTTCCCTAGTGGAAAGAGCGTTTGTGGACTTCTCAGTAAGGGAAACTGAGAAGATGACCATCATGCGATCTTTAATCAGTGGCAGCCTGGCAGAAGTCTATGCAGAGATGCCAGAGGAACTGATGAAAGATTTTGCAGAGTTTAAAAAACTGGTGTTTGCCAGACATGGGATAAATGCGGAACAGCTGAGGCAAAGATTCAGGTCACTCACCAAGAAACCAGAGCAGACTTTTACCCAAGTGGGGGCCCAACTGGTGAGGCTGCTAGAGAAATGGCTATCTCAGGAGGGAACAGAGACCTTTCAGCAGCTCAAAGACATGATAGCGCTGGAACAGTTTTATTCAGTCCTGCATGGGGAACTGAAGTTCCAGGTGAGGGAAAGGAAACCGAAATCTGTGGCCGAAGCAGCCGAAATCGCAGATTTTATTTCCCAAATAAGAAAGCCCTTAGGTGAGGGGAAATCGATAGGTAAACCTAAAGAGACCTACAGCAAGTACTCTTAGGGACCAGGGAGAAACCAGCAAGTGGGAGGGGCCCATGGTGAAGGGAAGCCCTCAGACACGAAACAAAGACCTCAGATTTTGGAGGGAAAACCAAAACAAGATGAGAAAGACTCAAAATACAGCAGAAAATGTTATTTCTGTCAAGGAAAGGGCCATCTAATCTCAGAGTGTGAGAAATTAAAGCAGCTAAAAGGAAATGTGCCTCATGATTCGAGTGGAACCAAGCCAAAAGCTGTGTTCTGTGTCCAGAAAGAGCAAAGCTCCTTGTCACTGAGGGAGCCTGTTGCCATGGCTACTCAATCTGGAACAGTTACATCTGCTGATCAGGCTGAGGAAAATGGTCCTCTTGTGGAGGTCAAGCGCTGCTTGCTAGTGAGAACAGATTCGCAGTTGTTTGAAACCGCAGGGGTGGACGTAGGAATACTTGACCATCAGTATAGGGGGCTGAGGGATACTTGTTCCCAGGTGACCCTGTGCCATCCAGATATTATTCCTAGGGAGTATATAATCCCAAATGAGAGCATAAAGGTGGCAGGGATTGAGGGACAGGTGATCTCGCTGCCAGTAGCTGAGGTACCTGTGAACTTTCAAGGCTGGAGGGGAGTTTGGTGGCTAGCGATTTCATCGACTCTGCCAGCAGCCGTGCTCGTGGGAAATGACCTGGCTGAACATGTGAAACGGGTGCTGGTGATTACACGCTCACAAGCCACCACGGGGACAGTTCAGGGGGGTACTGATGAGCCCGAGACGGAAGCAGAGGGGAGTTCCGAAGCTGTGGTGGACACCTTAACCACCGACAGCCGATTTGGCCAGGAGCAGAAGGCAGATGCCACTCTCCAAAAGTGTTTTGAACAGGTGACAGACGCCCAGCCAACACCTGAAACCCCAGTGAGATTTTGTGAGAAAAAGGGAATTTTATATAGAGAGACCCTGAGGAATATCTCAAAAGGGGGAGAGTTGAGGAGTCAGCTGGTGGTACCTGAAAAGTATCGCCCCATGATCTTAAAAAGGGGGCACTCTGACATGTTTGCTGCGCACTTAGGGGTGAACAAAACACAACAGAGAATTACACAGAATTTTTACTGGCCTGAAATAGGGAAGCAGATCAAGGAGTTCTGTAAACAATGTGATGTGTGTCAGAGGCAGGGGAATAACCGTGACAGGACCAAAGCAAAGTTGTGCCCTTTGCCTGTGATTGACACTCCGTTCAAATGTATAGGGGTGGATATTGTGGGACCTTTGCCCAAGGCCACAAAGAGGGGGAACAGGTTCATTCTCACCATTGTGGACCATGCCACGAGGTACCCTGAAGCCATTCCCTTGACTAACATTGAAACCAACACAGTGGCAGATGCCTTGGTGGGGTATATGTCCAGAATGGGATTCGCCTCAGAAATAATCACAGATTTGGGCGCCTCGTTTACATCGAAGCTCATGAAACGGTTATGGCAAATCTGTGGAATTAAACACAAGGAAACCACTGCCTATCACCCTGAAAGTAATGGGTTAACGGAGAAGTTCAATGGGACTCTGATGCGCATGATTAGGGCTCACTTGGCAGAGAATCCAAACAATTGGGACCAGAAGCTGCAATCCCTTTTGTTTGCTTATCGATCAGTGCCACAAGCCAGTACCGGGTTCAGTCCGTTTGAACTCTTGTTTGGGAGAAGGGTGAAAGGGCCCCTTGATTTGATCAAACAAAATTGGGAGCAGATCACCCAGGATGACCCCCAAGATGTTGTGACATATATAGACTCTTTAAGGAATGACCTAAAGAGAAACCTAGAGCTAGCAGCAGAGACCCTGCAAGCTCAAAAGGTCAGAAAGAAAGCTTGGGATGACCAGGAAGGCAGGGAGAGGCGCTTTAACCCAGGGGAGGAAGTGCTTTGGCCTAGGCCCTGCAAAGAGAACAAACTGCAGCTGGGTAGCCCAGACATAAAATACTTGGGTCACATAGTAGGGGGAGGAGTAATCAAACCCCTAGAGGCCAAAATAGAAGCCGTTCGTGATTGGCCTAGACCCAACACCAAGAAAAAAGTCAGATCATTTCTTGGGTTGGTGGGCTACGACAGAAAGTTCATCCCGAGGTTTAGCGAGATAGCGACTCCGCTGACCGATTTGACGAGGAAGAAGACTGATGACCGCATCCCGTGGACCAGCGACTGTGAGGAGGCGTTCCAGAGGTTGAAGGAGGCCCTCATCAACTATCCAGTGCTGCGTGCTCCAGACTTCGACCGGGAGTTCATCATCTACACCGATGCGTCTAACAGCGGGGTAGGAGCAGTTCTTTGCCAGGAGGATGAGAATGGTGACCAGCATCCAGTGTCCTACCTGAGTAGGAAACTCCAGAAAGGTGAGAGACATTTGGCAACCGTGGAAAAGGAGTGCCTGGCCATAGTCTACGCGATCCAGAAGGCCAAGCCTTACATCTGGGGAAGACATTTCATTCTGTGCACTGACCATTCACCACTGCAATGGTTAAAGACAATGAAAACCCACAATAGTAAACTTATGAGGTGGGCTTTAAACCTGCAGGACTATAACTTTGAAGTGAAGGTGGTCAGAGGGTCAGTGAACTGTGTTGCTGACGCCTTATCAAGAAGACCCGAAGAATGAAGACGGCGAAAGAAACATGGACTATGTATATATTTTGGTGACCAAAAAGTTAAATGTACCTGTTGTTTATTAAACATACTTGGTTTGTATGAATAAAGGTAACTTGATGTATTGTAAATGGTAAATGTTTAAATGCCTAATTGATATGTTTATCCAGAGTAAGTATGGTAAGGTATGTTAATGTATAACTGTTTTTGTATGTTTTGGATCCAGGTTGTTTTTTGGAGAAAAGCACCTTAGCTTTCCCCCTACAAAACAACTTATAAAGAGGGGAGGTGTTACATACAGCACTGATGTTACCTGTCTGTCATGGGTTTGGAGGGAAAGTTCCATCCTATGGGGAGTGGAAGGCGGGACATCAGGAGGAGGGGCTGTACTGTATATAAATGTGGAGTTTGTGTGGAGAGTTAGGAGAGCTGGAGAAGCTGAAGGAGAGCTGAGAGAAGAAGCTGGAGTGGAAGTCTGTGTGTCAGACAGGGTACTACTGTGTGTCAGTCAGTACCAACCTGATAGGTTCAGGTGTCTGTATGGTTAGCCAGAACTGATAGGTTCAGGGTCTGTGCTTTATTTAAAGGTGTTCTGTGTGAACCAAACTGGTGTATGTATGATTGAGACTAAGCCACGTTACTGTACCTTATTCACTTGATCATTTTATTTTCCCTGTGTGTTATTTAAATAAACCTTATTCCTTTATTTGTTAAAAATCCATCCCTGGTCTGTGTGACTTCTTATAGGGAATGGTTGGTGGCAGCTTAGTGAAACTGTGGTATATCCCAGTAGGTCTGGGGTTGTCACAGATGCTGCCCAGTGTACTACAGTGGACAGAGTGACGAACTAGGACTCAGGAAGCTTGAACTAGGACTCAGGAGACATGGATGCAGTTCCCCACTCAGCCATGGCAACTCACTGGGGTAGAGTGAGGGTGAAACTGCGAAAATCACTCCTTTAAAAATCACTTGACAGCATGTAACAACAGCAACTGTAAATTCAATATTAGAAACTAGAATAACTGTTATTATTCAATTTAGCTGAGGCCACTAATCTTATACTACTAGACTATACTTGTATCTTTTAAAAATGGCGTAAGGACTAGTGCCACAAAAAATAATACAAAGCTCAGGGACGGCCACATATTCTGCCTCAGTTTAGTAGTGGATTCAGTTCAGACAACAATACCAGCCACTTGGTTGAGTTCTAGAAAAATTCCCACCTGTGATCTCACAAGGGCTGAAATCAATGTCTGTGCCATTACAGAAGCCATGAAACATAATTATTCAACAACTAAGCCCACACAAACACATCACATCTCAATCCTTGTAAACAACTACCAAAACTGAGGACTTAAGTAGCACCAGCTGCAATGCTTTGAATCAAATCAGATTTCCCAGGCAACATCATAATCCAGACTACTCTTCATTTGATGCTGAACCAGTTGGTTGTCTATATATTTGTACTACACCATTATATCAATCCAATACTACTGTAATAATTATGACTCCATCTTACCAAATTCCTAGGATTTACATTTTAATAAGATGTCTTATAGTTCTCTGGTAGAGAGCTCTAATACGTTCCCCTCAACTGCAATTCCCAAGTGAATTTAATAAAATCTAGGGATTACATCAGTTTCATTCTGTAGTACAGATACACCAAAATGTAAGTATTTACTACAACATTCCACTCATTCCATTTTCCTACTTTTTATAATACACTGTACGTCCAAAATAACACACATTAAAAAAGCATGAAATCATATCTCCCCCCCCCCCAGGGAGCATGAAACTTTCCCCATTTCTCAGTAATTTCCCACCCAATGGTGTGTCGTCCCCCCAACAGCTTAAAATCAGGAAGCTTGAATTTCAAAGTATCTCCAGGCAAAGTCTTTTTAAAAAATGATCAAAGGAAGAAACTTTCCAAGGTGTTGCAATACCGGGGAGCAAAGTATATGGGCACACTGTGGATTCTTTTCAGTTCTAAATGAGTGTGACTAAGCAAACACTGATAGAATATTTCTCAATGGACCGAGCAAAACCAGCACAGGAAGCTTGCGCCATATCAGAGAACATCGCCATCAACTCAGTTTTGTTGACACAGACTTGCAGCTGTTTTTCCAGGTTTCAGACAGCAGACTTCCCTAGGTATGCTGGGGATTTAAAGCAGAGGTGAGCAAAGTTCGACCCTTCAGATGTTTTTGGACTACAGTCCCCATTGCGCTTGGCCAGCACAGTCAATAGTGAGGAATACTGGGAGTTGCTGCACAACAACAGCTGGAAGACCCCAGCTAGGACTGAGTTATAGCCACAAGTCAAGGTAGAGGCCAACTGCAGGTCTTCTATCATGTTTGTTGCAAATGCAAGCTTAATATATGTTTGCTTAGTAACCAGCTCTTACGGGATTAAATGCACTGGGCAGCAGGAGTCAATGGGCAGCTCGGCAGCTGAAATAACAGCATGAGCAAAGAGGTTTTTTTTTTAAGACAAAAAGCAGGTATTAGCCCAAGAGAAATCACAAGGTTAATTTGTTTACTGCTGTTTCCACTGACCCAGCAGCACAAAATACACATCAGAGATGAGCCACTGTGAAAAGACAGCACATAGATTTATCCGCTTTGACCCATGCAGAGGTATAAGTATCAAGTCATGACCCTTAGTAGTAATGGTGGGTCTAGGAAAAAAAGACATCGGTCAATCTTAAGACCTAGCAAATATTCAGTAGGAAAGAAGTGACCTGCTAAAGGGACTGGCATAAATCATCCACTCTGAAAAACACGGTGCTGGACTAAATAGTTTGTGGTCTGCTCCAACAAGGCTCTTCTGCCTCTGCCATGACCTGAAGACTATATTCCTTACTGGTCTCCCAGTCAACCATGGCCAACTATGGTTAGCTTCCAAAACCAAGTGAGATCAGTCAATTCAGATATGGTGGTATCTCGGATGCTGTCCTGATTTAACAGTGAGCAACAAGGGTGCCAGTAAGATTGCTCTCCACAACTCTCTCTCCTAAAAGCACATCAAGTTCTGAGAACTTGTCAAAAAGAAACAAAAAAAATATTTACAAAGCATTGGTGATGACTGGAGTTCTTCAGGGGGTAAAGAGCACAAGACGCTTGACAGAAAAGTATGGGTAGGATACAAAAGAGCACAGGCTCTTCTTGATATCATACTAAAATCAGGTGTAGGGAAGTGGGTTGAATGCATTAGGAGGTGAGGAGACCTATGCACAGACCCATAGCTTAGGATTAGAAATGGGGGTATTCGTATTCATATATGAATACCCCTGTACCATTCACTCACCCATCCACTGCTGCTGTGGCTCCACACTACCTTCCAATCGCTCCAGAGCTGGTGGTCAACTAGCCACCAGTCAGCCTGGCAGGGAGACTCGTCTTCCCTCCTCCTACCAGGAGTAGGTAGTTGACCACAAGCTCCGGTCAATGAATACAAATACCCCGCATCTCTACTTGGTTACTCAGGGGATAGGACATTTATTCCACATTTCAAAGGAGAATGGAGGCTGATCTAATCAGTACATGATTACTGACTTTGCTTGATAACCTTTGTTTCCCAACACAGCATTCACAAATAGGCCAAAGGGAAGTTAAAACACAAAACTGAAGAGTGTTGATAAAGTGGAGCTAATGTGGCAACAGTTCTCTATGCTTTAAGCTTCACAATAATCTCATTTGTTCATTTTGTCTGCACTGATTCCCTTAAAATTAGAGTCAGTGTGCCACAGTGGCTAAAGACTACTAGAACTAGTAGACTAGAACTATGGGACCCAGGTTCAAATCTCCACTGAGGGACTGATCCTAAGCCTGCAAATGGCCTGAATCCAACTGATAGCTCCAACAACAATTGGCCAACTGAATCAATGAGATTTCCATAAGTCTCACCTCATCATTTCATAAACAATTCAATGGGTTTACTCTAGTTGGGAAAAGCAACTGGATTTAGGCCAATATTCCTCAAACTAATCTACCAGGTAGGATAGATCTGCAGATAAGATAGAGGTGGGGACTATGCTTCTTTCAGCTCCTTAGAGGAAACATGGATTAATTTAAAATAAAAATAATAGATTTATTTTGATATGGTCCTCAATTACTTTCTATGTCTTTCCTGAACATACATTATTTTTTCCTCCTAGGATTTGGCTGGATAAAGGGCTGGGCATGTGCTCCCATAAACAGGTGACTCAGAAATGCTTCCAGTTCCTCCTGCTTATCAAACATTAAAGGGATATATGCTCTGGGGCTGATATTTTTAAAATGTATGAAGTTTTCTGAAGGCAAACCAAATCTCAACCCCTGCTGATGTTGTTTTGGAACTTCTGATGTAATAAAATAATTATTAGATGGATGATACTTCAGTTTCTCAACGATGACATCCCAGAGATACAACAGGATGTCCTAATTAACAGAATGCATTCATGTGATGTGAGTGATCAACATTTACACATTCCTTTCGTAGTTAGTCAGAGAGAAGTTAATTACTATGCATATGCAAAATAATGATGAGGTTAGAACCCTGAAGCAAAAGAAGCTCAGGAAAGGGAGACAGGATGTTCCCCATCACACAGATGACTGTGTGTTGTTGTTTTCCTGAAAGCCAGTCAGCTTTCTAGCAAATGTGATGCTATCTTCAAAAGCAGTACAATATGGGCAAAATTGCATTGGCATAAATTTAGGCCAACTTAATGCAGTGCCAGAAATATTTAATTTAAGCTAATGGAAAGCTTCCTATACTCTCCACTTTAGGTTCCAAAGCTCTCTAGAGCTTCCTTTTTCCATAGAGATGCCTTTGGGAGCCTCAGGTAGGCCACTTCAGTGGTCAATTATTACCACTGGATGCCAGGACTGGGAGGTCTGACAGTGATTTTTTCACTATTAAAGACTCCTCCCTGCTTCCAGATAATGTACACCCAAAGGCTTCCTCAGGGCAAAAGGAAGCCTTGAAACCTGAAGGGGCAGAGAAGATGAAGCTTTCCATAAATTTAAATTAAATATTTCCAGCAGCCAATCCAGCTTGTGCCAGCATATAGTTACACAACAGGATTTTACTCAATATTTTGTTTTCCCACTTCCTAATGTGAAATACAGGAGGTAAGAAACTTTGTTCCACGAAAATTAAATCCTAGGAAAAACATTTCCTTTCATTCTTCTTAGTGAAAAGATCTATGAAAAAGGCCACAGTGTGTTGTATATGTGCATTCACACACACATTTTCATTTAATACTTTTGGCCTGTTCATCTGGATTATGATATTACACACACACACACACACCATCTTAATCTTCATTGGCTGTACAACAAGTCCAGCTAAAGCCAACTAAGAGGGACATTTCAGTTTTCTATTAAAATGAAAGTAGAATAGTGAATAGCTATATTACTGCTGCAAGAAAAAAGTTATCCTCTCGGTCTGTATATGGCCTTGTATGCACGTAGACACTCTCCACAGAATAAATGTAGAGTTTAAGCCCAGTGGCCAACTTAAAGCCAAAAAAAAAAATTCTACTCGCTTGAGAAATGTATTCAGCTGAGTAGTACAATACTGAAACTTAGACTTCTTATAAAACATCAGCTTCCTTTTTTGGTGAATTTTCCGGGAAGGGAAAACACAATCTTTTGAGTCACTGACTCCCTTGTTTGTGAGGTTGATGTTTCTCTGTTCACATAAATAGACTGCCGTTGGTGTGCCCAGGAATACAACCAGCACCTCGCAATTTGCTGCCAAGACTTATGATTTCTCTCATGCAAGTGCAAATCCTGTCTGTGGCAGACAGGAACACACATCTGGAACTCACTGCCCAGATAGGAGTCCCCCCTAATTTGTTGTTGTTTGTCATTAAGTCGTGCCCGACTCTTTGTGACCCATAGACCAGAGCACGCCAGGCCCTCCTGCCTTCCACTGCCTCCCGGAGTTGGGTCAAATTCATGTTGGTAGCTTCAGTGACACTGTCCAGCCATCTTGTCCTCTGTCGTCCCCTTCTCCTCTGGCCCTCACACTTTCCCAACATCAGGGTCTTTTCCAGGGAGATTTCTCTTCTCATGAGATGGCCAAAGTATTGAAGCCTCAGCTTCAGGATCTGTCCTTCTAGTGAGCACTCAGGGTTGATTTCCTTCAAAATGAATAGGTTTGTTCTCTTTGCAATCTAGGGAACTCTCAAGAGTCTCCTCTAGCGCGCGCACGCACACACGCACGCACGCACACACACACACACACACTACAATTCACCAAAAAAGAATCCACCCTGTCAAATGTAGCACTGTGGGAGACAGGAGAAGGAAGCTGGTCAAAATAGGTAAGGAAGTGGCTAGCTGCTTTGAATTAGTTCAAGTCTCCAGGACCGGATGGTTTACATACTAGGGTACTAAAAGAACTGGCAGATATTTATTTATTTATTCCTTAGATTTATATACTGCCCATCTAGAACGTGTCTACTCTGGGTGGTTTACATATAATATAAAATTTAACTAAGATAAAAATTTTTATCTCAGAACCACTGAATGAAATCTTGAGAGATCCTGGAGCATGGGAAAACTGCCAGAGGACTGGAAAAGAGCTGATGTGGTTCCAATCTTCAAAAAGAAGAAAAAAGTGGATCCAGGAAACTAAAAAACAATCAGCTTGACATCAATACTGGGAAAATCCTGCAAAAAAATAATCAAGCAGCAGATTTGTGAGCACCTAGAAAATAACAAGGTGATTACTAGAAGCCAGCATGGGTTTGCTAGGAACAGATCATGCCAAACAAACCTTATTGCCTTCTTTGGTAAAGTGACTAAATTAGTGGACCAAGGGAACGCAGTGGATATAGTATACTTAGACTTCAGCAAGGCATTTGATAAGGTAAACCACAACCTACGTCTGTGCAAGATAGAACAAAGTGGGATACACAGCGCAACTACCAGATAGATTTGCACCAGGCTGACCAATTGCACTCAGCTTGCGGTCCTCAATGGAACCACATCTATGCTGTGAGAAGTGTGCAGTGGGGTCCCCCAAGGTTCTGTCTTGGGCCCAGTGCTCTTCAACATCTTCATAAATGACCTGCATAAGGGGATTGAAGGAGAACTCATCAAATTTGCTGACGACACAAAGCTGGGGGGGAACTGCTAATACTTTGGAAGATAGACTCAACGTTCAAAAGGATCTAAGACGGCTG
Source organism: Pogona vitticeps (assembly GCF_051106095.1). NCBI lineage: Eukaryota > Metazoa > Chordata > Lepidosauria > Squamata > Agamidae > Pogona > Pogona vitticeps. The sequence goes on along the minus strand of NC_135788.1, from coordinate 35,826,603 downwards.
TTGTGGGTTTTTCGGGTTGTTTGGCGGTGTTCTGGAGGTTTTTCTTCCTAATGTTTCACCAGTCTCTGTGGCTGGCATCTTCAAAGGACAGGAGCTAGAATTCTGTCTGGGTCCAAGACAGAACCTTGAGGGACCCCACTGCACACTTCCCTCCATGTAGATGTGTTTCCACTGAGGATCACACAGACAAAATTCTAGTTCCTGTCCTCTGAAGATGTCAACCAGAGACTGGCAAAACATTAGGAAGAAAAACTTCCAGAAGACAGCCAAACAGTCTGAAAAACCCACAACAACCATTGGATCCTGGCCGTCAAAGCCTTTGAGAACACAATGATCTAGACCAGAGGCAGCAAACCTTTTTGGGCCCGAGTGCCCAAACTGAAGAAAACAAAGACAGTGGGTGGTGGGCTGTAGCAGAACCAGAAGTGGTGGTGGTGGAACTGGAATTGGCTACAGAAGGGAAAATCCCGAGCACGGAGGTGCCTCGAGACCCCACTCTGGATCCTGGCCCGCTGCCTGTCAAAGCGCCAGCACCACGGCTGCAGCCACCTCCTGTACTTTGGCTGCAAGGGGTAAGTAGCGATCCAGTGACTTATGGTTCACGTGCCCACAGAAAGGACTCTGCGTACCAGCTGTGGCACACGTGCCATAGGTTCACCATCGCTGATCTAGACAGACTTGAACACTGGGCCCTATCCAATAAGATGCAGTTCAGTGGCGGGAAAATTAAGGTCCTGCACTTAGACAGGAGAAACCAGATGCGCAGGTACAGGATAGGTGGCACCTGGCTTGACAGTAGTACCAGTGAGAGGGATTTAGGTGTCCTGGTGGACCACTGCCTAAGGATGAGTCAGCAGTGTGCTGCAGCTGCCAAGAAAGCCAACACAGTCCTAGGCTGCATGAACAGGGGGATAGCATCAAGAACATGGGAAGTGATTGTACCACTCTATACTGCGCTGGTGAGACCGCACTTGGAGTGCTGTGTCCAGTTCTGGTCAACACAATACAAAAAAGACACTGAGGCCCTGGAAGTGGTGCAGAGAAGAGCAACAAAGATGATAAGGGGACTGGAGGCTAAATCTTATGAAGAACAACTGAAAGAATTAGGTATGTTCAGCTGAACAAAGAGAAGACTGAGGGGAGACATGATAGCAGTCTTCCAATATCTGAAGGGTTGCCACAGGGAAGAGGGCATTGATTTATTCTCCATTGCGTCTGAGGGTAGGACAAGAACCAATGGGTGGAAACTCGTCAAAGGGAGATCCAACCTGGAAATAAGGAGGAATTTCCTGAAGGCGAAAACCATTAAGCAGTGGAACAGCTTGCCTCCCGATGTTGTGGGTGCCTCATCGCTGGAAGTTTTCAAGAAAAGATTGGTCAGCCATCTGTCTGAGATAGTATGAGGTCCGGGACAGTACTGGCCAGGAGGTTGGGCTAGAAGACCTCCAAGGTCCCTTCCAACCCTATGACAATTCTATGATTCTATGAATCAACATGCTTCCATATTTTAAGCTTATGCACTTACCAAAGGGAGGGGGACCACACATACCACAATATTTATGGCAACTCTTGTCACTCAGGGTTTATAGGCAGTTGGTACCATAATTTCCATAACTTTAGAAGTAGAAAATTAAATACACCCTTAACAAAACCAAACTGATCAAGCATGTGAGTATATCCTCTGGTTAACAACATCAAACTTTTAACATCATAGTCTGAATCCTACTTGTCATTCCCACTCATCCAATTAATCATGGGAATTTACAGTTGGTGATTCACTATTCAGCTACTGATCAATCGCTCTCAGCTACCAATTGGATTTTGGACTTTTCCTTTACTAAATTAAAAAAAATGCTACTCCTTTCTTTTATCTCTAGTCTTCCCTTCCTCATGGATGTACTTAGAAGCAGTCATAGAACTGCACATCTCAAAGGGACTCCAAGTTGATCAAATTCAACCCTCTGCCAAAACAGTAAACTCCTAGCTAAAGCATCCTTGATAAGTAGCCATCCTACCTCTATGTAAAAACCTCCAACAAAGGATAGTTCACCACCACTGGAAGCAGAGGCAATTGTGGAATAGTTACACATTCTAACCACCAGATGCACCACAACTAATCTCTGCAACAACACAACTTTTTTGTCCATCTCTTGTTACTAGTTTCCTCAATGAATACCATTACAAGCAAGGCTCATATCCACCTACTGGATACAGTCAGAAGGCCCTTTCATACTTTACATTTAAGACCTGTGTATACGAAAATGGTAAAGTGGTAAATTCATATTCACAAACATCTATATGATGGAGAGATCTATTCCTCTACATTTTTAGCCTTCAGACCCATTCCACTTCCAGTAACTTTTTCCTGTAATTAAAAAAACACTGCTAGGTATGCTTTTCTAAGCCCTGTTGACTTCAGTAGATTTCAGAAACAGAATATTGTAGGCAAAGAAGTTGGAGAAACTTTTTTTTCCCCCTGGGGATTCTTCCAGATGTAGCTCCAAAAAGGAGGAATTCCAAGTTTTCAACAAGTGCTCTAACATAAGACTTCAGTCTTCCTGGGTCACAGTGTTTCCACTTTATCTATTGTGTTGACTGCAAAATATGAAAAGAACAATGACTGTCCATTGCTGCTTGCAAAATATTTCCTCGACTGAGCAATGTTGCCCAACCTATGTGCCTTGAGCTATGACTGTAACTTCCATGCTGGGTGGGACTTATGGGAGTTACAGTCTCACTCATCTGGAAGACATCAAGTTCAGGAAGACTGGAATGTGCTCTAGAGCAAGGGTTGTCAACCCCTGGTCCGCGGCCCGGTGCTGGTCTGTGGGCTTGCCGGAACTGGGCCACAGATACATCTCTCTGTCACCAATTATTTCACTGGCTTAGCACTACTTCAGATCTTCCACATTTCTGATTAACTTCCAGCAAAGATTAGGGTAAGCATCAATCTACCCAATGTAATACATGATGAAAGCCATGAGGCTCTACAGTACTATGCTCAAAAGCAAAGTACTGGCTTATTAAAGCAGAAATATACAAGATAAAATGAAATATGCAAAGAAAAAACTACAAGACATCAGATGTGTTCAAGACAGCAGACATCATAATAGTAGTTATTGTTCATTCAGGAAGCAACTGAAGAATAAGGATATAGACTACAGTCCGCAAGCTAGTCAATTCAGAGTGCACATAATGAAGCCCTTGGGCCATCCCTTCCCAATGGATACTGTGTTATTTCTATAAACTACGCAAGACACATGACTGAACTTTTATAAAACCAGAAGAATTTGTGTGAAGTGATAGTTATAATATCAAAACTGTGGGGAGTAGGAATGTAAAGAACATTTGCTAAATTCTTTGTTCTTATTGATTTAGGATATTTTGATGGGACAAGGCATCTCAACAAAGAATTTCCAGACTTTGATGGATTTCATGCCTTCAGAGCAAGTGTGAAACAAGAAGCTCTTCAATTTCATCAAGGTCTTCAATTTGCTAAAAAAAAAAAAGCCTCAAAGTAATCGGTGTCCTTTACACACACACAGCAAGCACAGAAGCGGATGATTGTTCAAACAAACAAACAACCCAGCCAATGCTTCTAATTCTTAAAAATATATGAAATTAAGCAATTTGATATTACCTCTCCCAAAACTGCCTTGGAAATTAAAAACATTCTCACCAAAAATTTGCTCTATTTCAGGTGGAATGTAACACTTCCACATATTCATGCATGAGAATGAGACAAAAGATTATTTAAATGTATAAAAAAGATGACGGCTAAATTCAAATCTACATGTAGCCACAAAGAAATCTGATATGCATGCATACTAAATTCTCATATTTGGCTGGTGTAATAAAAGTATTGCTCAGTGCAGTTTCTGGAATTCCACCTCATGGAGTTGTGGTGTGGATAAAAGAGAAGAGGGAAAAATCATGTATACAGCTATTGACCTCTTTGTAGGAAAGGCAAATTAAAAATGTAAAGATAAATAAATGATCTAATGACATTTCAGTAAAGTACAAAAGTACTTTCAGAACCTATGAGATGACTTCTTAGAGCAGCTTCCTCCAAAATAACTCTCAGCAAGGATGGGGACCCCTAAGTTATCACTCACTGTCAAACAGAACTTAAGTCACAATGGCAACTTGACTCAGAATTGATTTGGGCTTTAGAAAAAATTGGACTCGACTTGCAACTTGGACCCATTTTTCCAAGTCATGTTTTCAAGTCCCTATTACTTTAATGGAGACCTATTATGTATTTTAATGGAGACTGACCAGTCCACCAGCCTACCTATTTTCTTCTCAGAGTCCTGGCCCTCAAACACCAAACCTAACCCGTTCCCTTTATTTATTTGTTTTCAGGCAGGCCTTGGTCTTTCCTCCACCTCCCTCTGCAACTATTTACAGTGGGGTCTTGACTTGAGAACTTAATCCGTATTGGAAGGCGGTTCTCAAGTCAAAAAGTCTGTAAGTCAAGTCTCCATTGACCTACAGTGCATTGAAAACAGATTAATCCCGTAACAGGCCGTTTTTGTTCCATTTTGGTTTTTTTCTGGTCTGTAAGTCAAATCTCAGTCTGCAAGTCAAACCTAAATTTTGCGGCCAGAGAAGTCTGTAACTCAAAAAGTCTGTAAGTCAAGCCGTCTGTAAGTCAAGGGTCCACTGTATTTACCTCACTCTGGCGCTGCCTGCCCACCTTCTAGCACCAGACCACCCTTCAGTGTCAGTCCTCCTTGGCCTACATATCCCAGCATACCCTGCACATGTTCCCCAGTGTGGACCATTTTGCTCCTCTTAGCATTCCCTTGCCAGGCAAAAATGTAGAACTGCACTAACCACAAAGCTGTGCTGGAGCTTTGTGGGTGAAGCGCCTTCCTTCCTCCCTCATTGGACCCCTTGGGATAAGGTTGGTCTTTTGGGCTCCCCGGGAGAGCTAAAAGAGGGGGGGGGGAGGAAAAAAAGGGACTGGTTGGGAGGAGGAGATGGAATTTAATTGCTTTTAATTTAAAAAACACATTTTTTAAAAAAATTAAAAGCTTTTTAATAGTGACTTGGAACTCAGACTTGAGGCTTGGGACTTCGGACTTGGTACTAAAGACTTGACAACATCCCTGAGTCTCAGTGTGTTGCATTTCAACCCCGATCGAAAGCTTTTTGGTTGAGGGTAATGAGAGATCTGGCTGTCTAGATAGCTCAACAGCTTAAGTATCTGGCTGCTGAGCCAGAGGTTGGGAGTTTGATTCCTCAGTATACCTCTTAGGAGAAGAGCCAGATTGTGTCACCTTGGGCAAGCTGCTCAGTCCTGGGGTACCCCTAAAAGCCACTTCTGAGTGATCTCTGCCTAGAAAACTCTGGAAAACATTACCATAAGTCAGAATCAACTTGTTAATGTGAGATATGGTCCAGTGTATTTTGAGGGCTCTACATTAGAAGAGGCTGCCTTAAACCCAAAGTAAATAATGGTGCCATGACATAATTATATTAGTATTTTCTCAGTGAAATCAATTATTACTTACCCTAGGAAACAGAAACGTCTTTTGTTGACATAGACCTAGTGACAGGATTTAACAAAACAAAATTTGGAATATGATTAGTCAAAAGCACTGATATTTTGTTGAAACTGCAAAGAGATGTAACATAAGTGCATTAGTTGCTGGGATGCAATGCCATTTACATCACATTCAATTCAAGGGTAATATAATGTCATGGAAATAACTAGTTAGTTACATTCCACTTATTTCCTGTGCCAGAAATGCTCATTTATAAATTGTTAAAATTTTACATTCTCATTCTGCACAACTGCACAAGATCTTAAAATCTGGCTTAATTTTTCACCTTTAGGCAATTCCCTATAACTACACAGAGAACTTCAAACTGTGTTGGCCCTCTAACTGGAAGTCACTAAAGCCAGTTCAAATTGCCTACAGTGAACTCACACAGGGTAGGATATATGTGGAGCTCCAGATACTGTTGAACTACTCCTGTTATCCCTCACCAATGGTATAGTTTACATGTTGATTAGACAGAACACTGTTAGCTACTCGTTTTGCAGTGTTTTGATTACTTAGATATGGTATCTTTATAGCATGTCTATGTCTTTCTTTTTCATTTCTCCAGATAACCTAATTTTATTGTCATTTTATTGTTCATGATAATTCCTTTTTCAGTTCTTCATGTTAATTTTAAACATCTTTGCTTTCTATGGATCTCTTGTTTTGATTCCTGATCAAAGGATTACATTCTCTATGCTCTATCATAAAATCTGCTGTACAAAACTGTGTGAAAGAAGTTATTTATTCAATCTACATCAAATTCTAAGCAGACCTTACTGTCAGGCTGAGGGAGGTGGCTGCCTCAGGCAAGAGATTTTGGCACCACAAAAGGGTCACACATTTTTAGTTGCTTATTTTGTTATTGGGTGATATTTTTTTAAACCACTAGCAAGAGGAAAAGGCACTTTCAGGATTGTCTGTCCAAACAGCTACTGTATCTCTATATCTTGACAGTCTGTATAGCGGAGAGGGGAAGTGTAATTATTGTCCTATTTCAGGCAAGAAAATGTCTTGGACAGAGCTGGCTCTAAACCAACAAACAGTTTTCATAAACTCAAACACACTGACTCCAGTTACCTGTAACAAACACACTCACCTTTGAATTGGCACACAAACACTGCCCTTAAGCGTCTACCATTTTACTATTGAAGAGCCACAATCCAGGGCATGAGTTACAGTGACTTTTGAGTTTTCAAAAAAGTAGAAATTATTATTATTATTATTATTATTATTATTATTATTATTATTATTATTATTATTATTATTATTATTATTATTATTATTATTATTATTATTATTATTATTAAAAAACTCCAGGCACAGTCAAAATTATAAAAACATTGACTGGTATTTTTTCTTATTTACATTTTTTACCCAAAATCTAGGTGTCTGTTCAATATTGGCACAGTATGTATGCCGTTCCAAATATTGCCGTTTTTTGTAGCTCTGATGGTGTTGTTTCTGACATCTGTAACTGTGTATAGTATTGTGTGAAATTTCTAGATATTGTTCCCAAGGCCCCACTGACTACGGGCACCACTGAAGTGTTTCATTCCATTGCCAGATCTCTGTATTTTGTTAATTTTTCCAATTTTTTATTTTCAGCTCTTGCCTACTGATTATTATTATTTCCTTTCCATCTTGGGCATACTTCTAAAATAGACACCTGAAGAAAGCAAGCCATGTTTTTTTCGTGCAGGTCCCGGTTAATTAATTAAGTAAAATATAATTTATTCTTATTCTTATTCTTATTGCTTCTAGGACAGCCAAAAGATTTGATTTTCTCTTCAAGGCAGCCGGGCTAGAAAGGAAGCCGGGAGTCCATTCTTGTCCTCTCTGGTGGCAAGGGAGCTATTCCAAATTCACGAGGAGTAAAGGCACGTGTGTAAAGGCATGCGGTGGCGTATAAAAAAAGGTCACGGCCACCCGGACCCCCCTCAGAAGCAGGCGATCCAGTCCAACCCCATCAGAGTTATTCATCCCGATAGAAAAAGCAACGGCTTAGGAGGAAGGCGCGGCGCCTCTGCCTCCTTAGCTTTGACCACAAATAAGCCTTCCGGCGACTTACCGGCCTTTCCGAGGTTTCTCAAGGATTCCCGCCCGAAGAGAGAGAGAGAGAGAAAACAACACCAGCCGGAGTCTCGCAGGTTCCGAACAGGGAGCTGGCCGGTCTACTAATTAAATAGCAGCGGCTGAGAGCGGGCACGAACTTTGCGTCCACGTGACCGCCGGCCAGCGAAGGGGGAGGAGGGGGAGGAGGAGTCACCGCCGTGCCGCGGCACCCCCCGCCGCCGCCGCCTCCGCCAGTCTGCACGTTTTCTCCCGGAGGAGATCAAGGACGCTGCTGGGGAACGTGTCGGAGAAGGGAGGACGAGGAGGCCGCCGGAGGAAGCCGATTGAGATGCTCGCCTGGCAGGCATTCTATGGCGAAGAGGCATCCATGCGAGGTCGAAAGAGGAAGTGGCGGCCCTTTGAAAACTCCAGGCTGGCTGCGAACAACAGCGCGGCTTGCGACACCGGGCAGATTAAATCATAAACAGAAAGGAGGAGAATTTAGGATCCTTTTTTTTTTTTTTTTTTTTTTTTTTTTTTTTTTGCATACAGCTCTTTCAATACCGGGTAGAGGATTCTGGGAGTTGTAGTTCCAGAGCAAGATAAATCCAGTTCTTTGGTCTCGTGGAGCAGCCCACTGACTAACATGGATTTAGTTATAAGAACGCTGATGTCACCTCCTTCCATGGATTCAATGGGCCCGCTCTGTTTGGGATCAATGATGGGATTAGGGTTCTCAAAGGGAACTTTCCCATGCTGTTCAGAAAACATAAAAAGTCAAGGAACCAGTGAGAGACGTAAAGTAGGTAGTTGTACTCTCAAAGGCTTTCACGACCGGGATCCGATGGTGGTTGTAGGTTTTTCGGGCTATTTGGCCATGTTCCGAAGGTTTTTCTTCTAACATTTTGCCAGTCCCTGTGGCTGGCATCTTCAGAGGACAGGAGTTAGAACTGCTGTTGATCTATGGCTCCCAGCGTAGTGTACTGGATAAAGTGATAGATCAGGACTCTGAAGAACACAATTCAAATTCCCACTCAGCCATTGAAACTGACTGTGAGGGGGGTGGAACTGGTAAAACCACTCCTTAAATATTTCACCTTGAAAACCTTGTTAGGGTGGCTATATAAGTGGGTTCTGACTTGACAACATATAACAACAAATTGCTTATTTAAAAACTGATGCAGGGTTTACCATAAAAAACACACATCATAGCCCAAAATAGTGGCTGAAATTCAGTACGTAAATTGCAACTAGATTAGGCCCATTGAATCTGTGGGTGTACATTCCATTGATTCAATGGGGCTGCTGTAGAAACTTACTACTAAATTTCAACCATTATGTATATTCATGCTGCAAAATTGAAGGCTAAATCTGAAACGTGATTACATAAAACGGTAGTTATATGTTTGATTTGGCACTGTCTGTCTGTTTAGTCGTTTAGTCGTGTCCGACTCTTCGTGACCCCATGGACCAGAGCACGCCAGGCCCTCCTGTCTTCTACTGCCTCCCGGAGTTGTGTCAGGTTCATGTTGGTTGCTTCGCAGACACTGTCCAGCCATCTCATCCTCGGTCGTCCCCTTCTCCTCTTGCCATCACACCTTCCTAACATCAAGGTTTTTTCCAAGGACTCTTTTCTTCTCATGAGATGGCCAAAGTACTGGAGCCTCAGCTTCAGGATCTGTCCTTCCAGTGAGCATTCAGGGTTGATTTCCTTTAGAACTGATAGGTTTGTTCTCCTTGCAGTCCAGGGGATTCTCAAGAGCCTCCTCCAGCACCACAATTCAAAGGCATCAATTCTTCGGCGGTCTGCTTTCTTTATGGTCCAGCTCTCACTTCCATACATCATGACAGGAAAAACCATAGCTTTGACTATTCGGACTTTTGTCGGCAAGGTGATGTCTCTGCTTTTCAAGATGCTGTCAAGATTTGTCATCGCTTTCCTCCCAAGAAGAAGGCGCCTTTTAATTTCAGGGCTGCTGTCTCCATCTGCAGTGATCATGGAGCCCAGGAAGATAAAATTTGACACTGCCTCCATATCTTCTCCTTCTATTTCCCAGGAGGTGATGGGACCAGTGGCCATGATCTTAGTTTTTTTGATGTTGAGTTTCAGACCGTTTTTTGCACTCTCCTCTTTCACTCTCATTACAAGGTTCTTTAATTCCTCCTCACTTTCTGCCATCAGAGTGGTATCATCTGCATATCGGAGGTTGATTTGGCACTATATATGTCCAAATTGTAGGCATCCTTCAGTCTCAAGAGACTATGGTAACGCTGTAAATAGAGGTCGTACCCACTGAATGTTGGGAAGAATATTACTTCAAATTATTCAGTGATCCACCCTCTACCATTGAAATACCTATACCTCTAATACCATCCCTCAGTGATCTAACAATGTGGCCTCCAGTCACAATTAAAGAAATAAAATCATTGATTTCAACAATCAAGAGCAATAAAGCTCCCGGGGAAAATTTCATTCCCCCAGATATACTTAAATCTTTTCAGGACTGGTGGGCCCCAACCCTAGCTACCTTATTCACCTATATAGATACAGTGGGTTGCACTCCTAAAGAATGGTCATCTTCACTTGTCGTGCCCATCTATAAGAAAGGCGAGCGAAAGGACCCAGCCAATTACAGACCTATAAGTTTGCTTGATGTAATAGGCAAACTTTATGCAAGACATCTCCTTTTAAAATTGGAAGACTGGGTGATAGAATATAATCTTTTAGCTCCTGAACAGATTGGTTTTAGGGAGGGGCAGTCAACATTGGACCATATTTTTTTGCTTAACCATCTAATTAACAAATATGCTACTGCATCTTCAGGGCAATTATATGTAGCATTTATTGACCTCAAAGCTGCTTTCGATTCCATCCCAAGAGGTCGTTTGTGGGGAAAACTTATAAATCTTAAAATAGACCCTAGATTGCTACAAAGAATCAAAGACCTCCATACTGATACTTCCCTAAGGGTCAGAGCTGGCATTTCTGGTCAACTATCTAACATAGTTAAAACATCTAAAGGTGTCCGTCAGGGCTGTATACTAGCTCCATTGCTTTTCAATTTATACATCAATGATATGGTAGCCAGGTTAACTGGACTGCAATTTTTCCCTGTAAGAGTAGGTGGAAAGTCTGTTTCAATTTTACTCTATGCAGACGATACCTTGCTAATATCCCACACACAAATAGGTCTTAGAAGATTATTAAAACAATTTAGTAATTATTGCAAGGAGAACTCTCTTAACGTTAACTATGAGAAAACAAAAATTATGGTTTTCAATAGAAGACCTAAAGTACACAAATGGACAATAGATGGGAGAATATTGGAACAGGTAACCCACTTTAAATATTTAGGCGTGATGTTTTATCAGTCAGGTTCCTGGGCATTTCAGATTGATTTTACAAAGCAGAAATTCGAAAAAGCCATGTTTGGCATACTTAGATTCTGCAGAACTAGAGGAGGACATTTGATCCCTCCCACTCGAGAAATTTATAAAACCAAGTTACTCCCCCAGATTCTGTACGGTGCTGAAATATGGGGAATTGGAAACCTATACCCACTAGAAGTAACCCAAAATAGATTTGCCCGACTATTGTTGGCAGTACCTCCCTCAACTCCCTCAGCACTAGTTAGATTAGAATTATCGATAATGTCAATAATGACACTCGTCAACAAATCAATAGTTAACTATTGGCTAAAAATTCTATTTACCACTCAGTCAGAATATTTAATATCATCATATGGGGAAATGAATTCTGGAACGTGGAAATCCTCCGTACTGCAACTAGTAGCCAAACTTGGATTTTCAGAAGAGTATGTAAGGCACCTTGGTCTGTCTGCAGCAAAAAGCTTATTAAAGCAGAGATTATTTGATCTCTGTTACCAAACAGATATAGGTTCACTAAGCACTCTAAAAACGGCCCCGTTCTATAAGATTATTTCACCTCCGCCTATAAATCTTCCTTCTTATTTTGCCGATTTAGTGAGCTTCGACTATAGAAAAGCCTTCACTCAGGCACGTCTTGATATGCTGCCACTTGCTAGCTTAAAAGGGCGTTACACTCAAACTCCATACTGTGAGAGAGTTTGTTCTTGCGACCAAAAATCAGTTGAGAACTTAGTACATGTTGTGTTTTACTGTCCCCTATTCGTGACCCACCGTGAAAGGCTTTTGAAGCCTATTTTGGAAAGACATCCTGGAAGACCTGTCCAGAAAATGCTCGGGATCCTACTCTCAGACAGAAATAAATTTATCACATTTCGAATGGCAAGGTTTATATCTATACTTATGAAAATGAAAATAAAACTTGTAGCCCCCACTATTACTAATCAAGCAGTTATTTAAGTTCATGTACCCTTTGGGGCCCCCTCTCCCCGATAGATGCTTGTTATTGGCATCAGATATTGTCTTTCAACTGCCATCACTTAGTTTTCCCTATGGTATTTTTAAGATGTTAGAGGTTTTTAGCTGTGATAGATATTTAACCTGGTTTTAGTTCCCTCCCTCATACTACAGTGTATTGAATTGTACTGTATTGTGTTGTTTTTATTTGATGTACTTTGCAACGGCCTGTGTGCTACGCAATAAACTTATATGTATGTGTGTAAATAGAGGTCCTGGAGCAGCATCTATTGTGGCTGAAAAGGCGGTGACCTGAACCCGGACAAGATGGAGGTTTTGAGGGTGGGCACCCCTCCTATCAGTGTTTTGGGAAGCTCCCTCTCTTTTTTGGGGGGCGACTCTCACCACAAAGATTGTGGTCCGCAGCTTGAGGGTCCATCTGGACCCAGCGCTTACCATTAGTTCCAGGTGGGTTCCGTGGTCCACACTGCCCATCTACATCTTTGTGGATTGCCCAGCTGTGCTATTTTAATGCTGGGGTGCTCACCCCTCTGGTCCATGAGTGTGCGCGTAATCTCGAGATTAGACTTACATGCACTCTACATGGGGCAGCTCTTGAGATTGATGCGGAAACAAAAAAATGCTCTAGAACAGTGGTTCTTAACCCTTTTGAAAGAAACGCCCCCTTGAGCCATTGAGGAAGTTATCATCGCCCCCTCCCCACGGTGATGATATCTTATTTATTTATTTATTTATTTATTTATTTATTTATTTATTTATTTATTTATTTATTTATTTATTTATTTATTTATTTATTTATTTATGACACTTAAATCCAATGACCCCTGAAAACAAAATTAAATTCCATGAAAATGAAATGCCCCCAAAAAGTAACAGTTAATGATTTAGTTGCAAGAATTTTAAGATGCAAAAAGAAATATAAAAAGGGCATAAAAACAAACCACAATGCAGGAACTAAAAATTTCAAGATGAAAACTCTGAAACTAATTTAAGATTGGAGGAAAATATATATTCATGCACACTGTAAAAAGGCTGCAGCCATCTTAACAGGTTTGGCTTGCTCTAGCGCCCCCCTACCGCCCCCCTTCTGCTCCAGTGCCCCCACGTCGCCCTTTTTCATTCTACCGCCCCCCTGAAAAATGAAATCGCCCCCTGGGGGGCATTATCGCCCACGTTAAGAACCACTGCTCTAGAACACAGCCACCAGATTATTAATTGGCAGGAAAAAATATCATAAAATTTCCCCCACTGGCAGCCTTACACTGGTTGCCCATTCGTTTCCGCATTGACTTCAAGGTATTAATGTTTGCATATAAAGCCCTAAATGGTTTAGGACCTCGATACCTGACAGAGCACCTGCTCCCACCTAGCTCTAGTCGTGTCACTTGATCTAGCCAAGCCGGGTGACTGAGGAGCTTGACCCCGAGAGAGGCCCAGATGGGGAGAACTAGAAACCGAGCCTTCTCGTCGGTGGCCCCTTACCTCTGGAACATCTTGCTCCTTGAGATTTGCCTGGCACCCTCACTGGTAGTTTTTAAGAACAAGCTGAAGACTTGGTTCTTCAAGCAGGCCTTCCCCCCTTCCATTTCTTAGTTCCTTATGTCTTACCATCTTGGACTTTGTTTATCTCTAATTCTTGTTTTTCTTCAGACTGTAAGCCGCCCAGAGTAGATTCGTTGAATCTAGATGGCCAGGGTAAAAGCCAATAAATAAATAAATAAATAATTCGAGAGTGACAATCCCACACTGAAGGCAAATACAATCTGTCCCCTGTCCAGCTCCCTGATTTTGCTGGTTTTGGGACTGCCCTTTTGCTTCGGTCTGCTGAACAAGTGTCTCTTCAAATGCACTGCCTTCCTCCGGGCTGAACGCTCAGATGTCAAGGTTTCCCATCTGTTGAGGTCCATTCCTAAGGCCTTCAGATCCCGCTTGCAGATACCATTGTCTTGCAGCTGTGGTCTCCCTCTGGGGTGATTTCCCTGCACTAATTCTTGATAGAGGAGATCTTTTGGAATCCGACCGTCAGCCATTCTCATGACATGCCCAAGCCAACATAGACGTCGCTGTTTCATAATGTATACATGCTAAAAAAATTCCAGCTTGTTCCAGGGACTACTCTATTTGGAACTTTGTCATGCCAGGTGACACCAAAGTGTGTCGGAGACAATGCATATGGAACGTATTCAGTTTTCTCTCCTGCACAAAGGGTCCAGGACTCACTGCAGTATAGGACACAAGCTCTACATACCTGGATCTTGATATATGTCGTCAGCTTCTTATTGAGACATACACTCTTTGTGAGTCTAGAGAACATGGTAGCTGCTTTGCCAATGCATTCATCCAGCTCGACATCTAGAGAGAGTGTCAGAGATCGTTGTGCCAAGGTACACAAAGTCATGAACAACTTCCAATTCTTGTGTAGAGACGGTAATTGAGGGAGGTGAGTCCACGCCCTGGCCCATGACGTCTGTTTTCTTCAGGCTGATTGTTAATCCAAAATCATTGCAGGTCTTGCTAAAACAATTCATAAGTTGTTGATTCATAAGCCAACATCTGTGTGAGAAGGAAGTTCTGTGTGGAATAAGTGGTTATTAGTTGTCAATAGCAGTTTTTTTATGTCTGCTTTTCGAACATTAACCCACACAATATCTGTATTATAGAGAAGTGAATTTGAGATTAGCTGGCTAGTACAAAGTCAAACTCTGGATGAACAGAAATTTGCATCCAACACTCTGAACTACATCTCTACTATTAATGGAGAGGCTGAAACTAATTCTTTGCTTCTAGTTGGTATTTTAAACTGCTTCCAGAAGGGAGCCATGCTGTTTATCACAGCAAAAACAGTCCTGTGCTAATTTAGAGGAAGAAGTAATTCCACATAGGACAAACGGAGCCATCTCTATAAAAAAAAAACACACACCAAATCAAGCAAAACAAACTTGGCAGGAATCGGACATCAGAAATGTTATCAAGAAAATCACTGAAGGAATTCTTCAGTCCTTGAGGAAATCTTCCACTTGGACTATGACTTGGCCATTCTTGAATAAACTTTAATTTGCTTTGATAAATATAGATTATAAATATATACCAAGAATTTATAGTGTATACATTTATTGTGTATATTTATGCCTCTGAACCACTATTTTGAAATTTGGAAACTGTTCCACACCTGCCTTACATTGGTGGATGTCAAGATTCTCTCTCTTTTAAAATAATGCAGTCCAAACGTCTATTCGCATGTGGTTGCATTGCTCAAATGACAATTGTGTTGGAGGAGGAGAGAATTATCCTGGCCAAGCTCCAAACAGTTTATAGCACAATTGGGTAACTGGCCAGCCAGAAGATTTTGGACTGCAATTCCCAGAACGCCACACCATTGACTCAACTATCATGGAGTGATGGAAATTGCAATCCAGTACTATCTGGAAGTCCACAGTTGCCCACTCCTGGCTGACAGTAAGTAGATGGTGGGGAATGAGGATAGGATCCATGAGATGTTTAAAAAAGAGCCCGAACTATGTTTTGGAAGGAAAGAACAAAGGAGATAGAAGAGGTGTAGTGGAGAGGAGGGTCCTCAGGCAGCTGTGGGGAGGAGGTTGAGCTTTTAATGTTTCTAGCTGTCTAGACCTACTTTTCCACTGCTATAAACTGTTTAGTTTCAGAGCTGGTAGCCTTATTCCCTGGTAAACGGAAAGCTCTGTGATGTGAAAGAAAAGGTCAGCTCCCTCACTAGGTCTGAATAGGATTATAAGGCTCAGCTTGTGACTGCAACCCCAAATGCAAGAACTCTTCCTAGGTGTGAGGTATGCTGCAATTTTTTTGGCAGCCTCATTTGGAATTTAACAAGTACATAAAGCATATTAGCCTCTGTTAAGTTGTTCAAGTGGAAACATATGACAGGAATTGTAATGTAATAGCTAATGCAAGGCCTCTCAAACTCTAGTGTTTTGCTAGTTACTTTCCATTAAAGGTCACAAAGGTGACCTGAACATTGTGCATAAAACTGTGGGCCAGATTCTTGTCATATTGCCTTGACAATACACATAAAACTTGCTCGGCCAGTTTAAGAAAAACACTTGTGTTGAAAAATGATGATAGTTATTACCTGCTGTACTACTGATGCTGAGGACATTTTGGAGCTCTCACGTTCATAGGGTCACAGTAAGTCAGATGGCATGTAACAGCAACAACATACTATTGATGATTTAGGCTTTTAATTTTCTTACCAAATCAGACTCATTCCACAAGTTTCTATATAGGTTTGTAGCAGTGGAACACAAGGCAGTAACTTCTTTGATATGATCTGCAAATCTTTGAGAACCATTAACATAGTCACAGCCCAGCTGGATCAGACTGAAGGCCTAAGGGTAGAAATGTTTCTAGGCTTTCATCACTCTGAAATAGTGACTTCTAAGAAGTCATAATTAACAGGCCAGATCTTGCAAACCATTGAGTCAATCTATCAAATGTTAAGTGTTCTTCTTTTCTGGCTGCCTTCAACTTTTCCCAGCATTATTCTCGTTTCTGTTGAATCCTGCATTCTCATGCTTTATTTGACCTACCACTCCTTTATTTATCCCTCAGGGGGATTCAGGTTTTCTGTAGAGCGTAGAAGACTAAAGCTGGAAGTGATCACTGGGGTCATTGAGTCCAGCTGTCTGCCAAAGGATATACCTACCTAAAGCATCCCTGATGGGTGGTCATCCAACCTCTGTTTAAACATCTCCCATGTTAAGAGAATTCACCACCCTCCTAGACAAGCCACTCCATTGTTGAACAGCCCTCAGTCTTAGGAGTTCTTCCTAATGTTAAGTCATAATTCCCTTTCCTGTAATTTAAATCTTTTACCAAAATCCAAGGTGGGAGGAAGGCACTTTTTCAAGCTTCAGTTTCTGCACTAAGTACCTCAGACTAGAAATACATAGTTCTCTTTGTCCCTATGTGCCAGCTGCTGAAAAATTGCATCTAGGATTCTGACCATATTTCTGTCACCTTTTTTGTTTCTTTTATGTCATTGATAAAGTTACAATTCAGTAAAAACTGGAAAAGGCAGGCAATATGTCTTCTTTCCTCAAGGATCTCAATTTGTGAAATAGCTGTGTATGGGCATGCATTTTCCTCAACCTGGGTTGTCCTCTACCTTCAAGTCTGAATTGCCCTTAATGCTTGCTATTTGTATATTTACTATATTTATTTCTTATATGTTTCATGTGATGGAAGAACTCAAGGGGTCACAGGTATATTCCTAAATTGCCTGCCCCAGAGGCACTAATCAAACAAGTTTTGCTCTTGTAGCATTCCTTAGCTTGGGAGAATTTCTTTATAAGTGAAAACTTAGAATCCCCTAGCGATCATGCTTTCTGGGTGATTCTAAGATCTGAAAAAGGTTTTTTTTGTTTTGTTTTGTTGGACTCTTAATTTCTTCATCATGTATCTCAGACCGCAGTCCTTATTCAGGCATTCTGGTTATCTGTTTAAGAAATGTGTGAAGGTAGGACATGATAACTCTCCTTCTCACAGTCTCCATTTCTATTACACAGTTTGCACAGAGGGCAATTTTCTGAAAAGGAGATCCTCCTTTAAGGCTGGAGGTTTTCCATGCAATTTTAAACCCTGGAACCTTGCTGTAAGATTTTCCACAAATGCGCAAACTTCAGTCTTTTCCAGCACATGGACACAGTGTGTCATGCAAGATGTTCTGATCATGAGGTCTATAAGGCACAATGGCAGAAACACCATTCTGAAAACAAAATGCATTCCTGTACGCTTGTTCTGTCCCTTGATGCCCCCGTGCTATTAAAAGACTGATATGAATAATTCTCTGGTAATTTGCAGTAGCAGAGTTTCCAGTTCTTTCCAGCTATTTCTCCCCAGCAATGGTTTCATGGGTGGAAAAAAAAGGACATACTTGGGTGATGGAACAGATATGAAATGTAAAGGTAAGCCTAGGAGGAATAAAAACAAAAGAAATACTTATTATTATAAAGGAAAATACAGTATAGAGTAGGAGAGGTGGAGAAGCATGGCTCAGTTTGAAGTTTAGCCCATTGTCAGCCAGTCTTCAGGCATTAGATGTTATAATTAGTAAACAGATTTTTTCTATCACCCACCTAGGTTTTTCTTTCATTTAACTACAGGAATAATCTTTTTGCTTTCTTCCCTAAGAATATCTCTTGTTTCAACCCACAGTTCTTCTGGTTCATAATCAATTGAATTTAATAATGTAAATCTGTTCTTTATGTGGACTTTTAAGTTCATCCAAAATTTTATTTAAATTATTTATTTCTTATTCATGTATTTAAACTATTTTTACCCCTCCTTTCTTCTTGAAAACAACCCAAGGTGGCTTACAACAGTGAAAGACAATGTTTAAAGTAGAAAACAATGAGTATACAACATCATTAAAAGACAATACAGTATTTAAAGCAAGAACAATGAGTAAAGAAACATCTTACATCATTAAAGCTAAGAACAGTAAATATACAATTAAAAAAAGAAAAACCAATGCCACTCTGAGATATGGAAAACACAAGTAGTACTAGAAACCGTTGATTGATTAGGCATCCTTCAGTCTCGAAAGACTATGGTAACGTGCTATGTATGGAGGACTTGGAACAGCGTCCAGTGTGGCTGAGAAGGCCAATTCGAGAATGACAATCCCTTCCACGTTGAAGACAAATCTGTCCCCTGTCCACCTCCCTGATTTTGCTGCTTTCGTGACTGCTTCTTTGCCTCGGCCTGCTGGACAATGCATAACAATCCATCTAAAACACCACACATAGCTAGTTACTGAGCAAAGGCTTTACTGAAGAGGAAGGTCTTTGCCTACTTGCAGAAGGACAGCAAAGATGGGGCCAATCTGGCCTCCTATGGGAGGGAATTCCAAATTCTGGGAGCCCTGACCCTTGGAACAATTTTTCCAACATTTCTATTGTATTCCATTCACCTATGATTATAAGGACATCTTGTTCTGGCCTCCTGGATGCTTGCAAAAAAAGCTTTTAATTTTTACCTCTTCAGTCATTGTTGGAGCACACACCTGAATGATGGTTATGTTGATAGGTTTTCCCAAAGGTATAGTGGTTATTACTCAGTCAGGCCTTACATTATAGTACCTAACTGCCTGTGCTACATCTTGTCTCAGTATTTAGATTTACATTACATTCATTCTGACTTTGCCATTTCCAGCATAAACGGTGTTATAGTTATCTGATTGAAAATGTCTGATTCCAATACTTACTGACACTAAATATGCAAGGTATAAATGTTCCATTTCTTGCTTTATGGCTTCCAGTTTACTTTGATTCATATTGTAAATCGGGGTTTTATAATGGATTGGCTTTTATTGGAGGAATCTAAACTTTAAGCAAAAGGGAAGGCTACAGTTGTAATTCTCTTGACTCATAAAATCTTAGACTGTTTTTGGACCACTGGTTATATAATGTACAGTCCTAAGATATGTGGAAATAGCAAGTGTTATGCAAACATACCCAAAGAATGGCAATTTCACTAAGAAAAATAATTTTTAGTTTGCCAACACTTCTAACTGAGCAAACACTGAACAAAAAATAGGCTGACTTCTTCCAAGGTTTGAAATGACAATACCCTCTAAATGATCAAAGGTGCTTTCATCTGCTTTGGCTTGTTCTCCCAACTAGTTAATCCAGGTATCATTTGTTTATCTCAGAGGGGTTAATATTTGTGCCCCATGCAGTCCAATTTTGCTGAAGAATGCAGCTAATTGTCAGGTGCTGGAACAATGAGATCCACAGGTCATCTGTTGCAATGGTGAAAAGAAACCGTCTCACCTTGTCTCATCATGTTGGGTGGATGCAGTGCTTCTGGCAGGAAATTCTTGGTTCAACTGAAAGCCAAATGTGATAACTTTAATACAAAATAGTCAAATAACTAGTTGGAATGATATAGGCAACTGACACAAACGTTCTTAATGTAATATGATTAAGTACAGTTAATATGTGATAAATATCCCGATTTATTTACACTTACCCTTAAAAAAAATAATTATAAAAAATTCTTGGTTCAGTACAGTGGCCAGCAAATTAAAGTCAACATATTCATTAATTACATGTGTGTCTCTTCTTCTCTTGTACTAGATTAAGGTGACACACATCTTTCCTCCTTTCCACTTTATCCTCTCGGCAATTCTGCAAAGAGGTGCATCAAGAGCAAGCTCACTCTGTCAGTTTCATTGCTCAGTGGGGATCAAAATCTGCGTCTCTCACATCTGAATCAGTACTGTACTTCACATGGATTGTTTCCATCTATATTTAGTCACACTTAGAGACATTGGAATTTAGTAATGACGAATCTAAGCCCCATTGATTCTGACATGTGTGCTCTAAGTTTCACTATACAGTGGACTCTTGACTTACAGAAGGCTTGACTTACAGACTTTTTGAGTTACAGACTTCTCTGGCCACAAAATTTAGTTTTGACTTGCAGACTGAGATTTGACTTACAGACCAGAAAAAAACAAAAATGGAACAAAAACGGCCTGTTACGGGATTAATCAGTTTTCAATGCACTGTAGGTCAATGGAGACTTGACTTACAGACTTTTTGACTTGAGAACCGCCTTCCAATACGGATTAAGTTCTCAAGTCAAGACCCCACTGTATCTGGGCCCAGCACCAAAGCACAGACTCTGGACTGCAGGAGGGAGGGAGGAAGATTATCAAAGTGGTTAACACAATGGCAGAAGGAAAATGGCATCTTCAATTGTACTTACTACTCTAGGATAAAGGATAGACAAACAATGTCCATGTTGGAATTTTGTAACAAAAAAAGTCTGTGTACAGTATTGCCTTGGAGAAAGAGAAATAAGACGCAAAGTCACTAATTATGTCATAGTTGATTTCTGGGAGGAGCCCCTGGCACTAGTGCAACATTCCAGGCAGGACTGCTGTTACACATAGCAAAGAACATATAAGAACAACAGAACCATAGTTTTAAAGCTGGGAAAATGTGTTATTTATCCCAACAGAACTTTATATGGAGATAGTGCAATCAGAAGAGCAAACACAGAAAGCATACATTGAATAAGTGTGCAAATATTGACTGAAATCTTGTTGCTTAATTAATAAGTTACACTAGAGAAGTCCCATTTAATCAGTGTGGATTTGATGTGTCATCTGATACGTTCTATTGGTTCAAATGGGTCTACTCAGTTGTCTCTTACTACCCTGTTTCCCCTAAAATAAGACCTAACCTGAAAATAAGCCCTAGTATGATTTTTAAGGATGCTTGTAATATAAGCCCTATCCCAAAAATAAGCCCCAGTTAAGTGGAACCCTGCCCTCCACTATTGTACAGCAACCAGAAGAAGATGACATGACTGTAACTGAATAAATGTTGATTGCTGTACATGAAAAACATAACACATCCCCTGAAAATAAGCCCTAATGCGTTTTGGGAGCAAAAATTAATATAAGACCCTGTCTTATTTTCGGGAAAACAGGATTTATGCTAAAATAAATCCAGAAAATAGCTACAATCCTATTGTTAAGTTATACTGGCTAAGTGGAATGGTATAAATTCTAGTGGTTAGTTAATAAGTCATTGTTTATATTCCTTACTGCAATCCAGTTGCATGAGTTGGTGTGCAACAAGATATAGGCAGCAACTTGTTAAGCAGCAGCAATTCATTGCTGCAGTTTATGCTATGGCTAGGTATTTTAACCAAAAAATTGACAGTTAAGCTGTGTCCCAAGACAGAGAGTGCACAGAATGAGGAGTCATTGGTAGGTGCACAGGTATCATATGACAGAAAAAGGTACTATCCACTGCCTTGCTCCTCCTTCTCTCACCTCCTGCTGTATATAGCTGTTTACAAGGGGTTTTTGCAGAGGCAGTCCTTCTCAGGCAGCTGGAGAGCTTGTTCCAGACTTCTTTAATACTAAATTACGTTTTGCACCAGGCTCTAGTCAGTGGTTTTTACAATTCTAGTAAAAACCATTGTCAGCCCCACATGCCTAGACCTACTCCTGCACAAGAGACATAGCGGAAGTGATATGAAATAACAAACAACTAAATAGACATGCTCTCATGTATTTTTATGTATCTATGTGATTGAGTTCATTAAAGATCTGAAGCAGTCCCTCCTTTTTGGCAGAAAATGACGACTGAGTTTCCTTTTGAACATTAGCAGATTTATTTAGTTTAACATTAGGTGAGTCTACAACTTCTATCGGTTCAAAACAACTAATATCTGGTAACTGTCCAAATCCAATCTCCAATCTCCCTCCGGTGGTGGATGGTTGAAGGAAGGGTCCGGCCGAATCACCTTCCTCGAGTGACCTTGTCCCCGCGGAAAGACCACGACCATCCATTCTAGAGCTTCTGCCGATGTCCCCTTTTCTTTTGACTTGTCCGGGTCAGGTAGCAACCCTCCTACTTCAAATTAGGGAAGTCCTCCAACAACCCGCACATTCTATCATACTCATATTTTCTTCTCTCCCCCTCTTTTTCCTTTTCCTCCTTCTTTCTCTCTCCCCTTGGTATACTGAACTGTCTCCTGGCTCCTTCGCCAGACTCTCAGTCTCATTCTGCCCAGCCGCCCGAGCCTTGGAAAACCCTAGATGAATTAAAAGCATTGTCTCCCAGTCCACATGGGCAAAATTAATTCCTCCTCCTCATCTCCCTGTCTCTCTTGCACTAGACAGATTTCAATCTTCTCCACTTTTCTGTTTGATCCCTTCCTTTCCCTTCATCCACATTCAACTCCTCACTTTCTATTGTCTTCCCTCCTTCTATATCTCTCTCCCGCTCAGACATTTCTAGCTGACAGGATGGCTCACTCTGTTCTTTATCCTTTGGGTCTACCGCTCTTTCACAATCTATTATGCTGAACAATTTTAATAAGACAGTAAGACAGTAGCCTGAATCCAGCTGGCAGTCCCAAACTGAATTCAACCCAATATTTGTATGCAAAAGGTGCCCCTAATTCTCTTAATATCTCAGTATTTTTGCATTTATTGTCTGGAAGCAAGGAACAAGTTTACATTTATTAAGTAGCTGGGTAGAATATCAGCTACCTGTTTCCTTTTATCTCTGCAAGTTTAGAAGTCCAGAGACCTCCCTGCTGATTGCTTGAAAAACAAGAAAACCAAAAGAAACAAATGAATGCTCACAATTCAGATGAGGGGTCTGGGATATAAGTTATCCATTATGTGTCAAAAGGTAGGATAAATGTACTGTATTTTAAATAAACACATCTTAAGGAATCAAGTTCCGGCAGCCTTCTTTCAGAAGCTTTCTTTATCTGAGGGGTTAGTCTCAATAATGCTGAGGAAAGGGTTTTAAGACTTCAAGTACTGGGATCCTTATGCTGGGAATGTAATTTGGAACAAAAGATAATAGGTGCATTACTCTATATCACAGGCTGATGCGACAAGCTCTGTATGAAGAAAACTAAAGCTTTTCAAATATTGAACTTCCCCCCACCCCAAACTACTGTAAAAATGTCTCCACTGAAATCCTGACATTCTCCACTGAGAAGTATGCCCCACTGGTAGAGAATCACCACTCTAAACAGAAATATTCCCACAAACATAATATTCTCCATTTTTAATTGGTTGTGTATGCCACTCACAGCTATCAACCTCTCTACACCATTAGATTAGGAATAAGGAAACACAGGTTAACAAATCTCCATTCAGCAATGATTCTCACTGAGGCCAAAACTACTGTATACACACCAGAAAACTGGGTGAAATTGGTAGCAATTTCTGTTGTTGTACATAATGTATTTGGGACATAAGGATCCCTACTAGAGTTTTAAAATGGTACCAAATTCACTCTTCTTTAAACCACAGTAGGGCTTGCATAGCTTCCCAGCATGATAAGGGGATGCTGAGTTTAGCTTCCCAGCTACAGGCTACCATCTCCTTAACTGTTTATCAGTCTCACCATCCATCAAATTAGCCACCTTTTGGCCAGGGAGACAACTCCAGCAGCTTCAGTCTCACAGTATGCTGAGAAGACTTACATCTCCTCCTCTTCAGCTGGGTTCATTTCTGTTTGCCACTAACCTGCAGTAAAAACCTTTGCTTTGCTGTGAATTATTACAAACATGTACATAATTCCAGTCTGGGTAATCTGGGACCAGTCACACACACACACACTCGGCCTAGCCAGTCACTTTATTATGTGGATTGTATAAGGTAAAGGACTACATACTGTGTCTTGAGTACTTTATAGGGGTGTATGTAATCAATGGACATGAATAAATACATAGATCAAGGAGAAACTCTTAAATTCTCCTGCATCAAGGGTCTAAAACTTTTTAAAAAATCAAATTAAAAAGAACAAAAATATCCTTCAAATATTACCTGATCAACTTTTCGAAGCTACAAAAGAAAGGTTTTTGCAACAAAGAATTTTAGAACAGGTATCCTGAAAAGTCTGTATCTTAGCTGGTTAACAAAACATCTGCATTACTAAGATGTCCACTGTGCATTTGTCTTCACTACACAATGTACTGAATAAGTGTCTTCCTGAACAGTTGAAGCAATTGCAGTGGCAGTAGACCGCAGCATGGCCTAGTTTTTCTTCTAAACCTGACACCAATGAAGAGTGCCACCTACTGACTTAATCATTACTGCCCACAAGAACAGGACAGCCTTTTAAATTAGCAAATATAATGTAATTCCTGCCTTCCTCCTTCCCAGCCGCTTCTCCTCCCAGACCACATAGATGCAATTGTGCCAATGCAAGAGGCTGGATTTTGGAAGGAAGAGTACATGTGCAAAGGGAAATTTCAGTGTCAGCTGCAGATTGTGGGGATGACCTCTAAAGCCATTACCTGCTCATTTGCAAGGGAAAGAGCTGGCAGGAAAGCTTGCTCTCCATGGCTTAGAAGTACCGGCAAACCAATCAATGGCAATGGCATGGAAGGGGAACCACAGCTACACAAATCAGGAAATTCTTTTGATATGTGAGCTTAAAGAGGGAGTTCCTATATAATACTGGCCTAAAAGACCCCAAAATTTGAAATAATTCTGATCCTTCAGTATCCTAATCTTGGGGATGTGTGTGTGTATGTGTGTGTACATGTCTACCCTAAATATAGCAAAAAGTTGTACTTCCATTTGTGTGTTTGTCTCAGGAGATGTTTCAAAATGCTGAGCTATAAATGCAATACTACACAGATACCACTGAGGTTACAACTTAAATAATGAGGAGGGCTTCTTCTTAATTGGCCAGCCAGACAGATTGGAGGATTCTGGAGATGTTCTCTTACCAAAAAAGGTCAAAGCAAGAAACATGACATTTTGATGGGTACTAGAAATTTCCACCTTTAAATAACTAGATAAGTCAGATCTCAACTGGTTATGGAAACTGGTAGATTTTGAGGGTTGTAGTCCAAAGATTGATTGATTGATTAAATTTGTATCCCGCCCATTTAGACAGCGTCTACTCTGGGCAGCTCACAATAAAGTGGAATACAAACAATCAAATAATATCAATTTAACAACAGAATTGTGGTCCAAGAACACCTGGGGACCCCAGTTTGAGAACCACTGGTCTAGGACAGCTTGCACTCTTTCATAAACTGCCATCACATTTTTAAACTGAAAATGCACACATTTCTTCACTGGATTTCAGGCTTTACTGGTAGCATCCGCTGTTTGTACTTGTCTACCGCCAAGGCAAGTACTTTCAGTTCACAGGGAACTGTATAGCTGCGGAATACTAAAAGCTTTAGTCCTTTTACATTAACAGATGTCTGCAACAGTAAGAACTAAATAGATGAAATTCTGCATAGACACTACTAAGATTGCAGCTGAAATAACTGGCTAGGTAGTGTCTCAACTGGCCAAGTGGACTGGGAGACTCTGGGAGTTGTAGTGCAAAGAAGGCTGTCTGAGAATTACGGTCCTGTTAGTGAAGATTAGTTGTTGTCGTTGTTGTTTAGTCGTGTCCAACTCTTTGTGACCCCATGGACCAGAGAACACCAGGACCTCCTGTCTTCCACTGCCTCCCGGAGTTGGGTAATTTTGTAGAGGCACAACTGAGTTCCCATCTTAGATAACTGGATACATTGCATCTCAGCTGGCCATGGATGATGGGGGATTGTGGGAGTTGTGGTCCAAAAAAGACACATGGGAGTCTGAGATTTGTTGTCCTTTGGCACAACTGGTAAGAGGAAGAAACAAGATATATTG
Source organism: Pogona vitticeps (assembly GCF_051106095.1). Classification (NCBI taxonomy): domain Eukaryota; kingdom Metazoa; phylum Chordata; class Lepidosauria; order Squamata; family Agamidae; genus Pogona; species Pogona vitticeps. Next base: position 35,800,446 of record NC_135788.1, on the reverse strand, counting down.
CACTGACACAGATTTCTGAAACTGAGTAACTGTGTATGTTGTACCTAATGGAACATTCTGGGTGGCAGATTTTGGGATTGTAATCCAAAAAAGCTACATTTCTATCCCACAAGTGTCCTGAGTTACCAGAGGGAGAAAAAAGACCAACATTTGGGGGGACCCTTTTGGGTTCGAAAATAAATAACACCATCTTGCTATTTATGAATATATGTCATAACATACAACAGCCAAAGAGATTAAAAGGTCCACAGGTAGGCAACATCTTGATCAGGATACAGAGAGAATCTATTCATACAATACAGCTGTGTTAACCATACTCTGGTTTATTTCTCTGAGGCTATTTTATTCTAGGAATTCTTTGTGGCATTCTGATATAAGAAATCCCACTAACAGCATTTTAGGGGCTCACATTCTTCCAGAATGAAGGCAAAAATAAACAAATATGTGAACTTTACATTTGACATTGCATTCTTTGGGCCCACTGCTGAAACAGACACGTCACTGTGCATAAATATTTCACGGTCTGCATACTGATCAATAACTGAAATAATTTCTAAAATGGGATAGGATCTAAAGAGTTGGATGGATTATCAGCATAATTATGCAATGCTATTCTTTCATGATCTAAAACAGAAGCAGAGAGGGAATCACAGGTAGCGCTTTTGCCAAGCACGACAAAAGTACCATTTAAATATAAACATTTATTTATTTTGAAATAACCCCTCTTGAGGTTTTTGTCATATAAAGGTATAAAACAAAAAAACCAAATAGAGGCATTAAATAAACGGGGGTATAATATAATATAATACTGTATAAGCCTTAAAACCCCCCCTCTTCCTCTTTTTGAATCCAGTTTGTTTGATACTTCACTGCAAAAAAAAAAATCTGCTAATTTCTCAATGGAATGTAAAGAATCCCGCATCCTCGCTGGCTGCCACCACGCTCCACTAACCTCAAGCAGGACTTTCCCTAAAGAAATCCTAGACAGGTCCTAGACAGGTTGAGCTGAATAGCACCCTATCACTAACTTGGACGAACCCGCGTTTACTTCGGCGGCGCGATGAAAATCTAGCAAAAGAAATTGGCGCGACCTTTACGGAACATAATTTTCGGGTCATGGGGGAAGGAATACGGAAGGGACCTACTTCCTGCCGTCAGCGGCAAGGTATAGCCACCAGCCGTTCCCGCGCTGCTATTGGGCAGAGCAGTAACGCAGCGGTGAAATGAGAGCGCGCATGCGGAGAGGGATGCCTGGCGAGGCCTCTTAACGAGAACGGCAACTTGAGCTGGCAGAAACATTCTCGGACATGGCAAGATCGTTTATGAGATCACATATTGGAGGGCGTCTTCTCAGAGAGGAGATCAGTTTATCAAGAATCTTCCTCTAAAAAAACACGCTGTATTCTACAGGCGTTTTTGGGCAACTCTATATCATATTACTTGTCCTGATTCTGTTGGTAAAAACTACCCGTTCTGTACAGTGAAAGAGGCTGATAGCTTTCAGGCAATCAGCCAAATAGATTTTTCCCTTACACAAGACAAGTAAGGCCTTTCTCCCTCTCTCACCCACTTAAGTTTAAGAGTGGCAACATTAAGTTAGTCCAAATAAAGACGATGGAGGGTTGATTCACAGATGCACTCGTGGGTTCTTAGTATAATTAATAATTCTTAGTATAAATTGTGAATGCATGAAATGTGCACATTCATATTTTCTAGCTGTCTTCATCTGAGGGTAAAAAGTTGTGGAAGGGAAGCAGGAATATCTGGCAACATGTTTTCAACCCCATGAAAAACTGCTAAGAGTTCCACGTTGGAAAATAGGGCTTGAGTCAGAGCAGCATACAGGTAGGTTATCACCAGACTTGAGGAAAACCACTGGGAAAATGGAGATTCCCTTTGCAAAGTCGAGGACATATATGTGTATCCAACTGTAAGTGGAACACAGCTTTCTTTGCAGACTTCAGCAATTGACACAAATATTCCTTCACAGACAGTATAGTATCTTCAGTTGGCAGTATTTCACAGTATGTTGGCCTCTGGGCAAGACAGAATCAGGAAATATTAAATGGCTCGTTTATTTGTTTTGATTTTGGGGGGCAAAAATAAACCACTTAGTGAGGTTTTTTAAAAAAATGCAGGTACCAAATGACATTGACTATTTAACTCTCGAAGAAACAAGACAAACATTTCACAATTGGAACATATAATACTGTCAAATTCTTATGAGAGTGTTCATTTGATTACAGAAATCTGTATATTCTATTTCCTAATAACCATCAAGATTGAAACAAGCAAATAAGTTCAAATATACTGTAAGGAAGAGTAGGTGCAAATAAAACGTTCACATATAAAAAAAAACAGGTTATAGCCCCAAATTCGCTGGAATTTAGGAACCACTTTTTGCCTATAAAGGCCAGACAGCAAAATGCCTCTATAATGGGTGTTTGTCATATGCCTTCAAGTCACATCTGATTTATGCCAACCTTAAGGTGAAATATTCAAGGAATTTTTTTTATCACTGCCATTCTCTGAGTTTCCATGTGCAAGTGAGGATTCAAATCCAGGTCTCCCAAGTCCATCACTTTATCCACTGCACCACACCAATTATAGTATTTTCCCCTTACACTGGTGGTTCTCCAACTTACACAGACATACTGTACCTCTGTATGCATGGTAAAGGGAAAATTCTTCTTTCCTACCCTTGTAGCATCTCTGGAAATAGTATGCCTGGATACCGCAGCCGGAATTTCAGAACCCTAAGACAGGCAAGTTTGCATTTGAGTCTGTATTTCCTATTAGGTATATATGTTTAAAGAGCTAAAATTGACTCATTTTTGCGAAGTCTTGCAAAAAAAAGGGGGGGTAGAGGAGTCCTGCTACTCTTGAAAGCCTCCAGGAATCTTCCTTAAAGCAAGGTGGCCTTGCTTTAATGTGTGTATGTGAAGCAACACTGAACTTTGCTCCAGCGCCACTGGCAATGGTGCGGCTAAAAAATATTGTAAATAAATAATAAATAAATAAATAAATAAAATAAATAAACTTTTGGGTGGGAGCGACAAAGAAAAACACAAATTTCCAGTGGAAGTCAGGCCTCCTTCAGATCTCAGCTGGCCTTCTCATCCCCAAAGTAGACCACCCTGACTTAAAGAACATAAGGAAAAGGATTTGTACTTCTTCCTTTTTTTGGTGGAGGGGGGGAAGAGACTGCTTATTGTCAACTGATCCTATATATAATATCTTCTAAGTCTTTTGAAAAGGATTATCTACCAATGAAAAGACTAAAAGCCAAAATCAGCTTGATTTATGTAACAATTTATACATTTAGTGGATTTGCTATGCTGCTTGGTTGCAAACAGAAAAATGTATAGGGTCTAAACTTGAAGAACTAGATACTTGCCTAAACTGTCCAACAGTTTCTTCCTGGCATTCTTCCCTACAGTGGGGTCTTGACTTAAGAACGGCTTGAGTTAAGAACATTTTGACTTAAGAACCACTCTCATAGGAAAATATTGACTTGACTTACATACTTAGATTTGAGTTAAGAACTGAAAAAAACCACGTGGGAGGCAGGGAAAGTGCAAAATGTGAACTTTCAGTTAACTGTTGGCCAGTGAAAAGGGTGCTTGTCTGCTTCCTCACTCCTCCCCGCGTTTAGAGAGTGGATTGGGACACAGTCTTCAGACTGCCTGGTACTGTACTGCCTGGACTGTATTTTCCCTGCCTTCCCTGAACCTTTCTTGACCTAAGAAAAAAAAGAAACAAAATATCCCCCTCTAGTGGTCGAAGGCAGAATAGCAGCTTCCCATTAGTTTCTATGGACGGAAAAGAGCAGATACGGATCAAATGGTTTTCAATGCATTCCTATGGGAAATGCAGATTTGACCTGAGAACTTTTTGACTTGAGAACCGCCTTCCAATACGGATTAAGTTCTCAAGTCAAGACCCCACTGTACTTCTCTCCTTAAGATCTGGTTAATCCCGACAGGGTAAAGAAAATATCCTTTAGCAATGTGTGAGATAAGTCCCAAGTACTGTCCTTAAGACAAACATTATTGAAAACTGATCACCTGCATTGCTGTCTCAAATTGTTTCCATGCTCTGGTGAGTGTGAGAAGCAGCTGCTCTGCTAGCTCCAAGTTTGTATGCCTATACCTGATGAGTGGCCTTAGCCCACAGAATAGTGATCCACTGGCCTAGATTCATACTTTGGGTTTCCCAACAGTCACCTGCCCTGAAGAGGGCTGTATGACCTGCCCCTTGGCTGATCTCCTCAAATCCCTCCTACACAGAAACCTCCAATCTGGGGCTGTCTTCCTCAGCCTAAGAGCCAGACTTCAAACTCGTGAGCAGGGTATTCCATTTGGTCCTTGAACACTCTTCAGAAAAATGTTCACTCTTTAGCTCAGTGGTTCTTAACGTGGGCGATAATGCCCCCCAGGGGGCGATTTCATTTTTTCAGGGGGGCGCTAGAATGAAAATGGGTTGTGTGGGGGCGGTGGAACAGAAGGGGGCGGTAGGGGGGCGCTGGAGCAAACCAAACCTGTGAAGGCAGCTGCAGCCGCGGTGCTGGCAGTGGATCCAGTGTCGCCACCACCAGACAATCCAGCTCTTTCTGCCTGCCACATCTCCCTTAGGGGAGCACCAAGTGTGGATTGGGTGGAAGGGTCTCTCGGGTCACCATCCTCGCCCGGTGAAGCGCTGCCTTGCCCCTGGGTGGGGAGGGACAAGCCCCATTTGTCCGTCCTGCCTTCCCGCCTGTTGCAAGGGAAGCGCGGAGAGAAACGGGTCGGTTTGGGGTGGCGTGGCAGGATTTCTAGGGATAGGGCTGGCTCAGGTCATCCTGGGTGGGTGGGAATTCGGCAGCTTTTTCGGCTTTTCTTGTTGTCCTGTTGTAGCTGGCTGGCTGTCAGGGGGGAAGAAAGTTCACCTGGCCAACTTTAAATGGCTTTGAGGGACGTCAAACTTGAGATCTTCCCCTGTCTCCTGTGTACATGGGTGTGATGTGCCTCTATGTGTAAATCCTCTGGGAGAGAAAGCTCTCAAATTGAACTGAGAGTGCTGAGGGCAAAATCCATGGGGCTGTCATAGAGAGACAAGCAAACACACTGCAGAAAGTCAGCCGCTCCTCTTTCTCCCTGAACCCTGAGGATCCGTTCAGTGAAGGCGAAAAGGGCAGCATGTCAGTGGCTTGAGTATAACAGTTTGCTTCAAGAAAGGGGTGGTGGGGGCGCTCCAAAAGGTTTAGACTACAACTCCCACAGTCCCCTGCCCTTGGCCTACCTTCCCGCCCATTGCAACGGAATCGCGGAAAGAAACGGGTCGGTTTGGGGTGGCGTGCCATTTCTCATTGAGCTATTCAGCAGTTCAGTTGTTTATTGTTCTGTTGGGTACTTGGAAAGTTGTTTTTAAGGTAATTTATTATGGATGTTGTTGTAACCCTCCTCCCCCAAAGTAATTTGTGTGAGTAAATGTTGCAAAGAGTGTTAGTTATTCACTACTTTCTGACTACTGTAAAACCCTTAGGACTGTGAAGTGATTGGCATAAAACTTGAAAATTCTTCTCAAAATCTTCTGAAAATGAGAAAATGTTACATTAAAGAAGTTTTGTGTGTAAAGGTTACTTTGGTCAACAGACTTTTGCATTATTCTAACAATGTTCCTTGAATTAAAAAAAAAAGGAATTAAAAACTGCTACAAGGCAATATACAACCCTAATTTGCTTCTCTATTTCCTTAATATAAAGTCTACTATCTACAGAATTTCTAACATTGCTCTGCTTTTTCAAAAAAAGTATTCTGAGACTCCCCTTCATGGATTGCTGCCTTGTCGTGGTGAAGGGGCTTGAGTAACTCAGAAAAACTATGGGCTATGCCGTGCAGAGACACCCAAGACGGACAGGACATAGTGGAGAGTTCCGACTAAACGCAATCCACCTGGAGTAGGAACTGGCAATGCCACTCCAGTATCTTTGCCAAGAATGCCCCATGATCAGAAACAAAAGGCTAAAAGATATGACGCTGGAAGATGGGACCCTCAGGTTGGAAGGCATCCAACATGCTACTGAGGAAGACTGGAGGACAATTACAAGTAGCTCCAGAGCTAATGAAGCGGTTGGGCCAAAGCCGAAAGGACGCTCAGCTGTGGACGCGCCTGGAAGTGAAAGGAAAATCCGATGCTGCAAAGAAAAATACTGCATAGGAGCCTGGAATATAAGATCTATGAACCTTGGGAAGCTGGAGGTGGTCAAACAGGAGATGGCAAGAATAAACATTGACATCCTGGGCATCAGTGAACTAAAATGGACAGGAATGGGCGAATTCAGCTCAGATGATTATCGTATCTACTATTGTGGGCAAGAATCCCGTAGAAGGAATGGACTGGCCCTCATAGTCAACAAAAGAGTGGGAAAAGCTATAATGGGATACAATCTCAAAAATGATAGAATGATGTCAATACGAATCCAAGGCAGACCTTTCAACATCACAATAATCCAAGTTTATGCACCAACCACCACTGCTGAGGAGACTGAAATTGAACAGTTTTATGAAGATTTACAACACCTTCTAGAACTGACACCAAAGAAAGATGTTCTTCTCATCCTAGGGGACTGGAATGCTAAAGTAGGGAGCCAAGAGATAAAAGGAACAACAGGGAAGTTTGGCCTTGGAGTTCAGAACGAAGCAGGACAAAGGCTAATAGAGTTTTGTCAAGAGAATAAGCTGATCATCACAAACACTCTTTTCCAACAACACAAGAGGCGACTCTATACATGGAAATCACCAGATGGGCAATATCGAAATCAGATTGATTATATTCTCTGCAGCCAAAGATGGAGAAGCTCTATACAGTCAGCAAAAACAAGACCTGGAGCTGACTGCGGCTCTGATCATCAGCTTCTCATAGCAAAATTCAAGCTTAGACTGAAGAGAGTAGGAAAAACCACTGGGCCACTCAGGTATAATCTAAACCAAATCCCCTATGAGTACACAGTGGAAGTAAAGAACAGATTTAAGGAACTAGATTTGGTGGACAGAGTGCCTGAAGAACTTTGGATAGAGGCTCGTAACATTGTCCAGGAGGCAGCAACAAAAACCATCCCAAAGAAAAGGAAATGCAAGAAAGCAAAATGGCTGTCCAACGAGGCCTTACAAATAGCAGAGAGGAGAAGGGAAGCAAAATGCAAGGGAGATAGGGAAAGTTACAGAAAGTTGAATGCAGACTTCCAAAGAATAGCAAGGAGAGACAAGAGGGCCTTCTTAAATGAACAATGCAAAGAAATAGAGGAAAATAACAGAAAAGGAAAAACCAGAGATCTGTTCAGGAAAATTGGAGATATTAGAGGAACATTTCGCGCAAAGATGGACATGATAAAGGACAAAAATGGGAGGGACCTAACAGAAGCAGAAGACATCAAGAAGAGGTGGCAAGAATACACAGAGGAATTATATCAGAAAGATGTGGATATCCCGGACAACCCAGACAATGTAGTTGCTGACCTTGAGCCAGACATCCTGGAGAGTGAAGTCAAGTGGGCCTTAGAAAGCCTGGCTAACAACAAGGCCAGTGGAAGTGATGGCATTCCAGTTGAACTATTTAAAATCTTGAAAGATGATGCTGTTAAGGTGCTACATTCAATATGCCAGCAAGTTTGGAAAACCCAACAGTGGCCAGAGGATTGGAAAAGATCAGTCTGCATCCCAATCCCAAAGAAAGGCAGTGCCAAAGAATGCTCCAACTACCGCACAATTGCACTCATTTCACACGCTAGCAAGGTTATGCTCAAAATCCTCCAAGGTAGGCTTCAGCAGTGTGTGGACCGAGAACTCCCAGAAGTACAAGCTGGATTCCGAAGAGGCAGAGGAACTCGAGACCAAATTGCTAACTTGCGCTGGATTATGGAGAAAGCCAGAGAGTTCCAGAAAAATATCTACTTCTGCTTCATTGACTATGCAAAAGCCTTTGACTGTGTGGACCACAACAAACTATGGCAAGTTCTTAAGGAAATGGGAGTGCCTGACCAGCTTATCTATCTACTGAGAAACCTATATGTGGGACAGGAAGCAACAGTTAGAACTGGATATGGAACAACTGATTGGTTCAAAATTGGGAAAGGAGTGAGACAAGGCTGTATATTGTCCCCCAGCTTATTCAACTTATATGCAGAATACATCATGTGGAAGGCTGGACTGGAGGAATCCCAAACCGGAATTAAGATTGCCGGAAGAAATATCAACAGCCTCCGATATGCAGATGACACCACTCTGATGGCAGAAAGCGAGGAGGAATTAAAGAACCTTGTAATGAGGGTGAAAGAGGAGAGTGCAGAAAACGGTCTGAAACTCAACATCAAAAAAACTAAGATCATGGCCACTGGTCCCATCACCTCCTGGGAAATAGAAGGGGAAGATATGGAGACAGTGACAGATTTTATTTTCCTGGGGTCCATGATCACTGCAGATGGAGACAGCAGCCACGATATTAAAAGACGCCTGCTTCTTGGGAGGAAAGCGATGACAAATCTTGACAGCATCTTAAAAAGCAGAGACATCACCTTGCCAACAAAAGTCCGAATAGTCAAAGCTATGGTTTTTCCTGTCGTGATGTATGGAAGTGAGAGCTGGACCATAAAGAAAGCAGACCGCCGAAGAATTGATGCCTTTGAATTGTGGTGCTGGAGGAGACTCTTGAGAATCCCCTGGACTGCAAGGAGAACAAAACTATCAATTCTAAAGGAAATCAACCCTGAGTGCTCACTGGAAGGACAGATCCTGAAGCTGAGGCTCCAGTACTTTGGCCATCTAATGAGAAGAAAAGACTCCCTGGAAAAGACCCTGATGTTGGGAAAGTGTGATGGCAAGAGGAGAAGGGGACGACCGAGGATGAGATGGCTGGACAGTGTCTGCGAAGCAACCAACATGAATTTGACACAACTCCCGGAGGCAGTAGAAGATAGGAGGGCCTGGCGTGCTCTGGTCCATGGGGTCACGAAGAGTCGGACACGACTAAACGACTAAACGAAACGAAACGATTCTGAGACCCAAGTGGGTTGCTATCTTGAATTTAGGGTTCAGACAGCAGCAAAATCAATATTCCTTTCCTTTCAAACAAATACTCTATTATTCTAAGTTTCTCTGATTCTTAAAATTCTGTTAGGACCTGTAGCTGAAGTGACAAAACCAATTGCTAGCATATTATTGCCAGCAATGGCAATAATATGCCAGCTGACATAATTGGTCAGTATGAAGACTAAGTCTTTTGGTGAAACTAGAATGGGCCATTAATACATAGTCCTGCCTATGTTTTCATCAGGATGTAGCCAGAAGCCATGGAGACATATTGTTTTTAATTGCCACCCTTTAGTATCAGAGGTAGTTTGTGGAAGATAAAGTGAAGCTTTTATCAAGCTGCATTTTTCAAGCTTTGGAATACATAGGCTTGTGTCCAGTAAGGATCATCTTGCTGGTGGAAGGAGAAATTAGGCTGCTTCCCTACTTTCTCCTGTGCTGCCCTCATTCTCCATTGCCACCACACCAAACTCAGTTACCCAACTCACACGCAACAGAACTGAAGTGGTCTGCAAGAGGGTGGGGCATCACTGAAAACTGTCTCCTTCCCTCTTCTGAAAGGGGACAGTGCCTTCAATCAGTGGAGTGACTTCCACTGGATAAAAACCTCAGTACCCTTTTTTCATTTTCATGTCTTGTTTTGCCCATGGGTGATTGATTGACTAGGCATCCTTCAGTCTCGAGACTATGGTAACGTGCTCTGTATGGAGGACTTGGAACAGCATAATGTGTGGTTGAGAAGGCCAATTTGAGAGTGACCATCCCTTCCAGACTGAACACAAATACAGTCTATCCCCTGTCCATCTCCCTGATTTTGCTGCTTTCGGGACTGCCTCTTTGCCTCGGCCTGCTGGACAAGGGTCACTTCAAATTGGGAGAGGCTGTGATGCAATGCCTGCCTCCAGGCTGAACACTCAGATGTTAAGGTTTCCAATTTGTTGAGGTCCATTCCTAAGGCCTTCAGATCCCACTTGCAGATATCCTTGTATCGCAGCTGGGGTCTCCCTCTGGGGTAATTTCGCTGCACTAGTTCTCCATACAGGAGATATTTTGGAATCCGATGTCAAAGGGACTCGCCGATCAGCTGTTTCAAAACCATCATTAAGTGAAAAATCGATTCCCGAAGCAGGGAACCAATCGTCGTAAAGCGGATTTCCCCCATTTAAACATCGTTTTGCGATCGCTATTGCAATCGCAAAAAACTCATCGTAAAGCAGATTTGTCATGGAGTGGGGTAATCATCAAGCAGGGCACCACTGTATATAATTTGTCGCTCTGATTTTTGTTGCTTTCCTTCTGTAAAATTTTTCTTTGTGTCTTTTTAACCCTTTTTATAGTGTGCATGAATATGTATTTTCCTTGAATCTTAATTTAATTTCAAAGTTTTCGTCTTGAAATTTTTGTTCCTGCATTGCGGTTTGTTTTTAAGCCTTTTTTATATTTCTTTTTGCATCTTAAAATTCACTTGTAACTAAATCATTAAATGTTACTGGGGTTTTTTCGGGCATTTCATTTTCTTGCAATTGAATTTTATTTTCAAGGGTCATTGGATTTAAGTGTCTTGAATAAATAAATAAATAAATAAGAAAGATATCGCCATTGGGGAGGGGGGGCAATGATAACTTCCTCAATGGCTCAAGGGGGGTTTCAAAAAGGTTAAGAACCACTGCTTTAGCTGACATTCTCAGACTGAGAGTCCAACATTACACAGGCAGATGGACTATTTGTGTTTCTGCCTGTGTAATGCCCAACATTACACAGGCAGAGGGACTATTTGCGCTTCCAAAGAAGTCTTGAATATTCTTACTTATTGAAACAAATAGATTCACAAATATTCTTCTGTTCTGCAGGAAATTGTAGTCCTTCTGATAAAGTTGTACAACTCCCATCATCCTTCACTAGCTAGATCTGATAGTTAGTCTTAACATCTACCCCCTCCTCCAATTGCTGGGTAACAGCACAATTCAAAGCACCCTACCCTATTTTATTATGCCTTATGTGCTTAGTATAAATGCATGTATTTATGTAAAGTTGAGAGTCCCAAGCTAGGTGTATATATTTTTTTTCAAAAGAAAATGTGAATGATTTGATACCTAATGTGTGGTTTTGTTATGCTTAGCTCCTTAAGAAGGCTTCGCTGAAATGCGTTGAGCCAGACCCATTTAAAGAATACAGAATAAAGAGCTTGATTATATTTTCTACATTCTGAAACTTCGTCTCTCATTTTTAACCCATAAAGCCCTAAACAGCTTGAGTCCACGCTATCTCAAAGACTGCATCTCCCTTTATGCGGCTGCCTGGGTAGTGATATCAAGATCAAGGGAGGCCTTTCTCAGTCCTATTTGGTGAGAACACAGGAGAGGGCCTTCTCTGTTACTGCACCCAGACTCTGGAACTCCCTCCCACAGTAGGTCAGGTTGGCTCCATCTTTGCTATTTTTCCTCAAGCAGCCTTCAGACAGGCTTTCCCTTAGAATGAGAGGGATTTTTAATGGAGTACTGTGCCCTGTGGCTCTGAAGCTATTTTTGGTATTGATTTTACTTAACATTTTTAGTGTGGTGTTTTATTTGATCCCTATTAAACATTTTCATACGTCCTGTTTTTAGCTTTTAAATATTGTCTTTTAATGATATAAGCCACCTCAGGTTCTTTTTTAAGGAGAAAGGCAGGGTAAAAATATTTTAAATAAATAAATACTTTCAATAGCAGAAATAATAGACTGAAGACTTTTGCTTTTCACGGTTACAAAAAAACTGAACAAGAATATAAAAGTATTGTATTGTTAGCTCAGAAGTATTTACAATAAAGTAAATAATACACAGTGCACTTTCAACTTACTACAAAGTTTTTAACCTTGTCCCCTCATAACCAAGAACCCGGTTACTAAAAGGTATCTTAAAGATTTAAGAGGGGGGAAATGCATGCTTATCTGCTGTATAGAAGGCTACAAAAACACTTGCATTTGAACAAATTGCCATTAATATTCACTATTAACTATCAAGTTTTATAAAACAATTTAATATGCAGGAAGCAGTATCAAACACTTTCCTGTAATAAGCAAAACAAATAGCACAGAACTTGTAACATTTCTGTTTATGCAAAACACATTTCAAAAATAATCAAACTTGTTTCATTAGACTTAGAAGCTTTCAACATTTCTGATAAGTCAAAAGCAAATATATATATATACCTATCTATCTATATATATATATATAAAAGAGGGAGCAAGGGGGACAACCCAAACAATTATTGTGCTTCATCTTCTGGGCATGAATGCCAAGTTAGCCGTTCTTCATAAAAAGCAATTACGATCTGAGGGCATTTCACATTGGCTTCTTTTGCCAGCACCAGGTCTGCTTCATCAGAGTTTTTCCTAGTTTAAGAGAGAATTCCCATTAAAAGACATTGAAAATTATTTCATAAAAACACATGCTTCAAATAAGCATAACTAATACCTTTTTTTAAAGTAGTGCAAGAATATTAAGCATGTGAATATTTATTTAATTCTTGAGACATTATTCCTAGCTGAATTTCCATACTATTAACCTATAAAGGCACAATATAAAATGTTGCCGAGGTTAGCTAGTAACATGTTTGTAACCCAACCCTAAATATGTATAGTGCAAACTGCCTCACTAAGGTGAATAATATTTAATGTCCTTTGGGATTTGAGCATTGGCAATTACATTTGGAGATCCCTTTCTTAGATACCTTCAGTTGATTTAACTGATGAATGTACTTTAATATACCCAATAAACTGCTAGTTATATCGTTATTTTTACACGTGGTTGTGATATTCAGCAATTCTAATCTACTGTTGCTGCCAAGGCTTATCCAATAAACACCATACTTTTTATATAAACACTTGAAAAACTTGATTGGATTTATTTCAACTCCTTTGATTCTCCCAATAAATGTTAAGTAACTATCAATACAGGGCAGGTTAAAAATATGTTAATATATGAAAGATATAAAAATAAAACTTTGTTGATACCAAACAGCATGAACAATCAGTATATTTATATAAGAAAGACCCTTATTGAGTTTGACGAGATAATATGACTACGGTTTATCTTTCAAGATTTAAACTTCTATCTTGCGAGTTTATCTATTCGAACTGCAATAGAAGACTGGTTACTAGTTTGCAATAGCAGAAAATTGTTTTCTAATAAAATAAATCTAAAGTTCTTTCTGGACAGCTACTGACATATCCATTTGGTCACTCACCATTTCATAAGAAACATAAGTTCTCCACTACTGTCTGTGGCTCCAATTATTCGCTCAGGATCAAGACCTCTTGCAAATCCCCTAGGCTTATCAACCTATTTGATTAAATATTTAGAGACACATAAAGTACCTACTGAATACAGTACTGTAGAAAAATCACTACATAGCCCTTCCTCCAAAGAGTTCAAGGCAAAATACAAGAGTTATCTCCTGGTGCAGCCTCCATTCACTTACATATCTATGCACATATGTGTTTGACATCAAGAGAGAGACAGAAGCCTTATCCAGCTATTATGCCTGAATCCATATAGGACTAAATGGCGAGTGGGATGTATTAAGTTCAGCCCTCATAAACTTTGTTTAATGCAAAGGGCCACAAAGGAGCCTAAAGGTGTATTCAAATGAACACAAAGAGCGCTCCATAAGAAATACAGTGGTGTCTCGCTTAACGATTACCTCGTTAAATGACGAAACCGCTTGACGATGATTTTTTTGTGATCGCTTTTGCGACCGCAAAACGATGTTTAGATAGGGAGGAAATCTACTTTACGACGATTGGTTCCCTGCTTTGGGAACCGATTTTTTGCTTAACAATGATTTTTAAACAGCTGATCGGCGGCTCTAAAATGGCCGCCTGCTGTGCAAAATAGTTGCCCGCTGTGTTTTAGGACGGATTCCTCGCTTTACAGGCACCGAAAATGGCCACCCCTATGGAGGATCTTCGTTGGACGCTGAAGTATTTAGCCCATTGGAACGCACTGAACCAGTTTCAATGCATTTCAATGGACTTTTTCATTTCGCTTGACGAGGATTTCACTTAACAGCAATTTCAATGGAAAGAATTATCCTCGTCAAGCGAGGCACCCTGTATAGCTTTGGACTGACGTTATTCTCCAGGCAAATATGCCAGGTTGTTGTGATTTAGTTCAACTCAAGCAAAACAGGTACAGTAGGTGTAATACTCAATGAAAACTGTACATGAATTATTGGATGCCTCCTACTGACAAAATCACTTATCTCTAGAGTATAACAGCTAATAGTGAAAGACTCGTTTCTATATCGAATTCACATCTGTTCTTCAGCTACCATCCTGCCCCTCCCAGATTAAAATCAAGGAGGCTTTATCAGAATTTCTTGGAATCTTGAAGAAACAGGAGAGAATGCCAGGAGTATAATGTGGAAAGAAAAGAGTATCCACCTCTTAAAATAGATAGAACCTCAGAACAGTCTAGCCTCCACTCACATGGAGAACTGGTTTATCTGGAAGTCATTTAATAGGCTATAAAACAGGGTAGGCAGACCCAAGCTGAACCTCACTTATGCATTTCAAGGAAATACAGTATTACGAATAAGTCTGTGATTCACTTACAGAATCCCTTTTTTTCTTTGATTTGCTTTCATCAGACTCACTATCTGAAAGAGATTTTCTTTTGCCACCTTCTGTTTTTTCTTTACCAGCTTTCTGTGAGTTCAAAAAAGCTTCTATTAATTCTGGACAGTCCAAATTTTCTTCAGGCTCCCATGTGTTATCAGCACTAAAACAACAGTTATGGAAAAACGCAATTAGAAATCTGAATCAGAAGAACTGATTCTGAACTTTAACATGCCCTTGTATGATATTAATAACATATTAAGCAGATATTAATCAATTTTTATGTTTCAATTGTGTGCAGTTACTGGGAAACACTGCTGTCACAAAATACTATTATTCCTTCCCCCTTTCATTTAGGCCAGATATTACAGCAGTTTGTTGCATTTCAGATAGAATAATTAATAGCCATTTATATATAATTATTTAAGTATAAACCTAATGCCTTAAAATGCAATAGTTTGCCAAAGTGTACTGGGGAATAAAACAAGTTTTATTTCAGAATCAACTTACAGCAACTACAAAATCACTACCTCTATAAAGGTGACAGATACAATAATACAGAGATACTTAATATTTAGAAATTTGAAGGACAAACAAGAACAAAGGAACTTTCTAGAGGGTTCTAAACTTTATCCAAATTTACAGGTGTTGCGTGAGTGCAAATGAGCATCCACAAGAATAGAAATAAATTTTTTAGTGATTCCTAAATTGATTTTTGTTTTTAAATACTGTACTTGTAACACTATCTTCCCAGGAAGACACTTTCTACATACTTTTAAAAACAAACTCTGACTATGATGAACAATTATGATAGAAATAACAGTGCTAGCAATAAGCTACTAAGTACTATCAATCAACACAGGTATCGACAGTATCAGTTCATTTCTAATTTCCAGCACAATCTGAATTGGTTATTACAACATCCATGTGTTATTATTTTCTATTATCTTTGCCCACTGGAAGCATATCCCTAGAAGACATATGATCAGCTAGTTGTTAAAGGCTGCAATCCTACAGATTTAGTGGGAGTACATTTCATGAAGCTCAATGGTGTTTCCTCCTGATTAGATATGTAAATTATACATTATATATACTTTAAACAGCAATCAAACACACTACCCATGGCTTAACAATTTTTTTAAAAAAGCAGTGTGGTCCTTGTATACCAGAGGTCCCAACCTTTTTTGGTCCGCGGACCGGCTGGGGAAGGCAGGGCACCCCCGCGCCTGTGTGTAAACAGAGGTGCAGCACTTGTCTGGGCATGCATGCACACTCATGCGCATGTGCAAACGGTGGCACCGTGCTCACACAGGCGTGCTGCAGTGCACATGCAGCCACAAAACGGCTGTGCGGGGGTGGGGAGATCTGGCTCGGTCTGGCTAAGGCCGCGGACCGGGGGTTGGGGACCTCTGTTGTATACAATTCAAAGGCAAGGTTGGGAGAAAGCTTTACAGACCACTAAAAATATCACAGACATATGCTAGCTTTCAACTCTGTACAGCTCTGTACATCAAGCTGGGCACCAGGTAGCTGTGGGTGGTATATAAAATTTCAAAAAATCGTGGCCAGGTATATGTACTAAAAGAATTACTCACCCTTGCTTGCAAATTGTGTACAAGCACAACATATATTTTTTTCTTTTTTGTTGGAGGATGGAAGTTACCCTGAATAACTAACCCGATCACCATCTACAACCAAACACAATATTTAACACCACACAAACTGTGAGCTAAGGGCAATACCTTCCTTTAACCACTCGGTAATAACAATGATAGGCTGCAATAAGCTCAACTAGTGTATAGACTAAATTTTGTGCGCACTTCTCTGATACAAGGTTTAACACAGTGTGCCTGTATCCCTAGCCAAAAAAGAACTTTGTGATTCAATGTAAGGGGGAAGGAGAATGCTAAATGAAATTTTGACTAATAAAATTGTGAAAGACAACACAAACCGAGGTGGATTCTGAAACGTATACCTTTGACCTAAGTCTGCAGCTTCCATTTTGAAAATTATTTTTAACAAAGGAACCTGGCAAGCACATCTGATCAAGATTTCAATGTCTTCTGCACCATCCATAGCTCTCTGGCTTATGATAAAGACCTGTGTAGGGTCAAAATCTAGCTTTCGTTTCTGAGTTTTTAGTTATTTTTGGCTTATACATCCATAATGTGATCTGGAGAAAAAGTCTTGACATGCAAATAACCAGAGGTTTTTAAATCTTTTAAACTGCTGCCTCTTACACAGCTGAAGAAACATACCATAATTATGGGGAAACATTTTACATTCAGGTCCAGCTATCAACATGCCTCTCCTGCAACCACGCTATCTCTGTGTGGAACTATGGTCTACATCCTCAATTAAATACTGATACAGAAGTAGCTCTGAAGTTCCTTACTCAGTAAATCCCTTCCATTTCAAGAAGTACTCAACCTTGCCATTAACTACGCGCCGGTCCAAGACTTTTTCCACAACAAATTCTTCAGGTTCTGCTTCTTCCACTTTTTTGCCTTTTCCATTCTGCTTCTTCCCCATTTTCTGCTATAAAACAAAATCAGTTGAAAAAGAACACCTTGTAACACAAATACCAAATCCATGCTTGAACCCAAATTTTATATTCTGCTCGAGGAGATGCCATACCAGTGATTTTAAATAGGAGGACCATGGAGACCATATAGCAAACATCACCACTCTTCTAAATTTAAAATTCTATCTTCTAAATTTAAAATTGTAAGTCTTTTGTTGCAAATTTATGCAAACCATTTCCTTTATATAGATCTGAGCAATAGTAGCCCTCTTGATGTTATTGAACGGAAACCCCTTTGCTATTAACCATGCTAGCTGGGGCTAACAAGTTACTATCTAGCAACAACTGGAGGATCACAAGTTGCCTATTCTTGGCACAGCCTGTTTATTAAGTGACCTTGCATAAGAAGCAGCAGCACACCTAAATAATTGTGGGGTGATATGCAGTTGATAGAAAACTTCTTCAAGATGCTCAACACCAAGTATGGGACCTTTGGATTTTTTCTATTTTTTTCCTTGGACTGCAGGTTACACATGAACCTAGGCAAGTCTCAATTAGGAGTCACCATTATATGCTTCAAAAAGAAATAAATAGGTAGGAGTGGCTAAATTCAATTGGCGCTGCAAGAGATTAGGGGACTGGTAGTCCCTCTGCTAATTATTCTCTATAAAGGGTACCTCTCAAAAAATTATCAATCCCTTAATCCATTGCAGTTGCTATGAAATTTAGCCATTCCCACTAATTTGCTTCTCCTTCGGGCAAGTAACAGTAGGTAGCTCCAGACTGAGACTTACATGCAAGTACTGTACTGAAACTTCTGAGAAAATGTATTTTTTTTTCATGCAGCTTCCAAAATTTTGGCTTAGAGAATTCCTGTCAAATTGTAGGAGCTGCAATAATAATCCAAAAATCCCATGCCTACTGAATGCAAATTAGAAGCCATATACATGGTATACCTAAAATTCCTCTTATAATTAAGTCTATACATAATTTCAACATTGGACACACGAACATGATTGTAAAAAAAGCTTCAGAATTCCTCCCAACATGTTGGACAAATGTCCTCTGCATCACTGGCATAGCTTTCATGATGAAGCTCAACAGGTTTAATACAAGACTAAAAGTGGGTTTAAATTAAATTCCATAGAAAAACACAGAGCAGCCAAACAGGATTCAGATAGCGAGTTTTTACATCCACATCATCCTCAAAGCATTTCAACTTTAACAATGCGGAATTCAACATAATGAAATGTTATTTTCCCACAATTCCCCTATGCATTGGTTTAAAACCAATTATGTTAGTGTCATGTTAGAAGTGCTGCAATTCAGTTAGAATTAAATGCAGAGTTGTGAGCACAATTTTGGATGCATTACATGAGAGGCCAGTGAAAGTAGCAAAAATAAGGAAATCCCAGAAATACTAATTCCTGTGGGAAAACAAGAATTGAGAGAAACAATGGCTAGGATTTCCATAAACCACAGTGAAATCTAGTATGAATGCAGACCTTTAAAAACAGACAAACCAACAACTTCCCTGTGACACATCAGACAGACTTTTTGAAGGAAAAAAAGGTGATGGTTATATAGACCACTGGTTCTTAACCTTGGGTTACTCAGGAGTTTTAGACTGCAACTCCCAGAAGCCTTCACCACCAACCGTGCTGGCTGGGGTTTCTGGGAGTTGCAGTTCAAAAACATCCGAGTAACAAAGGTTAAGAACCACTGATATAGACCATCTAACTATGACAGGATTTAAGTCATTGTAAACACCTTTCAGAAGCCCAGCTGTCTGACTTCCAACCAAGGTTAATGAAAGGCAATTTTAAATGCACTTCCACCTGACTGCAAAATACTAGTAAAAGCACAAACTATAAAAAGAAAACCTCAAGATTTCCAGAAATTTTTGATGAAATGCCCAAAACGCACTCCCAACTTTCATAGGAATGGAAACTCTGGGACAAACTGGAATATGTACATGATTATGGCCTCAAAAGTGTAAACTTTAATCTGTCGATATTTGCATCACAACTGTTTGAGGGAAAGAGGTTAAAAAGTTGTTCACTAGAGAAGAGCCAGGTCAAAAGAACAAATATAGGATACCTTGCAGTTACTTACAAACTAAATCCAAAGGCACCTAGAAGACATCAATTCAAAAGTAATTTAGCCTCTGGATAACGCTTGTGTGAAAAACAGCAGCACCCTAGCTACAAATATGTGTCCAAGAATGTTGTCTACACTAGAGTTAAAGTAGTTTGATACCACTGTCCTGGTTCCAACTCACAAAAATTTTGGATGTACATCCCAGAACTCCATAGAATGAAGCTCTGGCAGTTAAAAACAGTACGAAAAAGACGAAATTGTAATGTCAATACACTCTTAGATTTGAATATTGCAGATATTTACACAAAACCCAACCTACAAGAATACACTGTGATCTCTCCTAAACCTTAGAACACTGCACAAGAGGAATCCGAATACCTTACAAAAATATGCACGATATACTACCTACATCGTTCCCTGACCTGCAGGTCCTTAATACCTGCCTTTCATATCAAAATTATTAATTTCTACCCACTTATTGAGCATCAGTTTTATCTAGAGATGTACAGCTATTAATTCATGTTAAATCCTCCATGTGTAGGGTGTGGTATAAAATATGTCAGAGATTTTTATTTTCAAATTGTTTCCTTAATTGAAAGCTCAGTTCCTAATTTAGTTTATTTATACTATATAACATTCTTAGTATATCTGCACACATTTGAGGTTACTAATTAATATTTATGAATCCCCAAAATCCATTGTTCTACAGCTTCATTGTGAAAATTTATGTTAATTCATAGGCTCTGATGGGAATTCTGCACAGTATTCTTAAGAATAAACACGGCTACATGTACAGTATTTATTTCCCTTTCACATATGGCACTTGATGATACACACAGATTACTAGTTTCCAAACTATGTGACAGTGTAGCACTATTATAAGAGGCCAACTAAAGCACTCCCTGAAAAACTAATTTATTTATTTATTTATTTATTAAATTTATACCCCGCCCCTCTAGATCATGTCTACTTGGGGTGGCTTACAACATAAAAATCAATATAATATATATATAATCATTAAAAATACAATTACTATATTAAGACAATTAATTTAAGAAAGGATTACCAAGATGGGGTGGGATAAGGAAAGAAGAAATAAAAAGACTTAGCTGACTGGAGGGAAGGCCTGCCTAAATAGCCAAGTTTTTAATTGTCTTTTAAAAACACCCAGCGAGGGTGCCAGCCGAATTTCTGTTGGGAGGGTGTTCCACAACTGAGGGGCCACTGCCGAGAAGGCCCGGTTTCTAGTTTTTTCCTTCCGAGCCTCTTTCGCCGTCAGGCCCCTCAGCAGTCCCTGCTGGCTATGGCGGGTGATTCGGGTAGATCTGGGTGGGAGAAGACAATCTGCCTAATATTGAGGTCCCAAACTGTTTCAAATACAGCCACTGTATTTGAAAATCCACCATTCTATGCCTTGTGGAACAAGGTGTTATGCAGTAATAATTTCCTCTCTAAACCAATACATGGAGAGCTAGGTACATTATTTCAAGGAAGTTATTAAGGATGTACATGATTTTATGAACACAGGTGCACAAATTTTGGCTGATCTTGGTAAGCAAGCCAAGATAAATGTGAATCTACCACTCCTCTGCTCGGTGCAATCCATACTGTGACCTCCCCCGCTTCATTCTTCGGACAATCCTATCTGAGATGTTAAGGCCCACTATGTTCAAGAATATTTCCAACTCTCACCCCACCCATCTCTAGTAATCCCTATCCTGTACTCTGTTTAACTAGCCCATGCATTTTGAAAAATTTGCTTTAATTGTAAGATGAGCTAAGTATATCCACTATTGATGCTGTAACTGTCTGACAGCAGGTAAAGTTTCCTGCTTGTCTTCCCCAGCAACAAGTTTAGAGCTGGAAATTAAGCACACAAAATCCCCACAGCTGTGCTAGATTTTGGAAAGCAACTGCAATGACCCTACCCTGTCCCTCACTCTACCTGTGAAACTGGGAGGGGAGCTCATTTTGGTGCTATTCTGTGGACACTCTGAAGGGCCCCCATTATACATTATCCCAACAAATCTTATTTTCCCTCCAGCTGGAAAAGGTTATGACTTATTTGTGCAATGGGGACAGTGGCAAATCCTGAAACACTACTGTGGTCCAATCAATTACAGCTTAGAACAAATGTGATGGGTAAGAATCTCTTTCCCTTCTATAGAAGTGATGCCTTCTCACTTTTATCAGTCAAAAGTGGCAAGTATGGGTGTGGAAGGCTCTCCATAAACTACTGCTAAAAGGAATCTAATTCCAGAAATACTTAGCTTGTAAAACTTCTCCATGCCAGACTGACTAGAAACAGGTAATGAGAGGGAAGACTCTAGAGGTATCTTCTGACAATTTCAAAATTATATGTTTCGAAGTTAATTAATAAAACAAAATTTTTGTGAGGATTTTAATACACGTTTAACATAATAAATCATTAGTGGGATGCATGTATTATATGCTTTGTGTTTATAAATCAAGAGTTTGAAACGATCAATTCTGATGTTGTGCAAAATTGTTTCTGTATATATTCATGTGTTGGACTTATAGTCAATACTAGTGTTACGTCGTCATCATCTGTAAAACAAACCAAGATATAGATCTGCTGTCTGTCAATATAAGCTATCCAAGTAGAATAAGATGATCAGGTTATTACAGCTGGAGCTAACACTGGTGATTACACTGCTAACCAGTGTTCCACTTCCACCACTGGTGGTCCTAAATAAAGGAGACCTTAAATCTATTCAAGGGTTGATTAAACCTTGGTCTCTCCTTGCCCAACACAGAAATGAAAAATCACTCTGTGTACAGGGCAGTGTCAATAATTAAGTAAACTAAAACAAAAATTCACTGTAACCTAGCAAATCCATTGAAGCCAAAATCTGTATTCTTTCCAGTAGCCTTACTTTCAAGATTGGGTATTTTCATAGAATAACTCTGGGAGATGTGGATGCACCTTTTTACACAGTGATGCCAACAATAAATCTGAAGAAGTATGGTGGTAAAATCCTTACATATCTTATGTGGTCATGAACTTACCAATGTAGTTTTATTGGTGGCCATTTTTATTGCAGACTTGCTGAGCTTTTACTAGAAAAATGCATGACAAAAGGAATGTTGCATTACTCAGAGAAAGGCATCTCAATACAAGTATGGTCCTTTTTCTATCCAGGTGATTTTAAAGACTATATTTCAAGAACATTAGCAAAGCTTGAAGTTACACCTGCATTATGTTAAGCATTATTTGGAGTTAACCATCACCAGCAATACATGCTATGCCTCTTCATTAGCCATCACACATTCAACAAATGTTTGCAAGAAAGGCTTACACTTAACACCCGGAGGCTTTAATAAAAATAAAATCTACAGTAAAGTGTAACATTTTACAAAATCCTAAATACACTTTTAGTCAATTGTAATCTTTCAGGGAAGATGCAGGACTCTAACAGAGTAATCTGCAGTAAAAAAAGTTATACTGGTAATCTTAAAAGTGATACACTACATAATTTTACATGAATTTAGGTCAGCACAGTTTTTTTCTACAATTAACATGCAGTGCCATCTCCACAAACCTACAAAGAGCATGTGATGCTGCAAAGCAAGCCCACAACCCCTTTGACTCAGCAATGCTTCCCATCTTCCTGCAGAAAACCCATTTTAGGCCATGCAGTTGATATGTGGGGCTTCCATTTTTAAAGACAAATAGAATGAGAAAAGAAGAGGGCTGCTGAAGAAAGGATGTGTAAATATTACAGCACTTAAGACCGAGGTGCAATAACCAAGGGGCAAGGCAGATAGAAAAGAAAAGAAATCCCAGACAGGATTCCTGTACCCAAGATTATAAAAGGTTAAAAAAAATGTAGCGCCAGTTGCAGTGGAAAACGTCGAAGCACCAAAGCCATTCGGAGTCGACCCTTTGCCTCACCAACATCCCATTTCGCTGTTTTCCCACAGATAGCCCACGTTTGGGCCCCATCTGCAAGCACCCACCCAACCCAGGCGCTAAAGCTTCAACGGTCAAATTTTTTAAACCCGTCCACGCCTCCAAACCTTCGTGGGATTCACGGTCTGGGCCTCCTCCTCCTCCAGTCGCCACTGGGATTCTCCCCGATTTCAGGGGAGAGGCAGAGGGAGAGCTGGTTTACCACAGCTGCCACCCTCCTGCGCATTGGCCCACTTAATTTAGAGATTTATGAGGAAAAACTACACCAGAGGATTGATCTGCCGGTTACGTGGGGTCTTTGCTCTCCCCCCTTCGACTACAAAAACCTAGCTAAATGTTTTTTAAAAGTGGGGGGGTTATTTTCAAAAGTCGATTATAAGAAGCCAGGGATGCCTCCCTGTGAAGAGCCTTAATGGGCCGAAAAAGCAGCGAGGACACCATTTTTTTTAATGGAGGAAGTCGGGGAGGGAGAAAAGGAGGCCACGCCTGGATCTTTCTTGGGAGTTACATAAAAATATAAAGGCTTGCTTCTCCAAAGGGGACACGACCGCTCTCACCCCGCCCTGCTCGCCGTCCCCCCACCCTCGTCCCCCGTTTTCCTCCCCTTTTCTCCTCTATTTCTTACAGTCAAGATTATTAGAGGTAAGCTGAAGTAAGGGAGGCAAAATAAATAAGAGAAAGATACGGACTTCACTGGCGCCCAGCAGATCGGCTCCCCTGTATTCGGCTCCCTCCCGGCGCGCACTGAAACCGGAGTGGCGGCGGCAGCAACAGCGACCTCTGAGGGGGCGGAGAGGAAGAGGCGAGCGCGAGGGGGAGGGGGAGGGGAGCCGGAGCCGCAGCGAGGGCGGGAGCCGGGAGGGGGCTGGGCAAGGCTCGCGGCCGCTGCGCACGAGCAAAAACGCCGCCCTCTCGCGTTCCCGCCCTTCACTGCGCCGCCGCCACCAGCAGCAGCCGCCGCTGCCGCTCTCTTTTCTGTCGTTAGCCGCTTCGCAGGCTTCTGCTGCACCCTAGAACGTCGCTTCGCGGGGAAAGAGAGAAGAAGGGGGAGAGAAAAAAACCTCCACCCACCCCCACAACCAAACGCATTCCTTTCCTCGTTTCTTGATTGTGTGTGTTTTTATTTTTTTGAAGGACGAAATGCCTCGCGGAGACCGGGAGAGCGATTGGGTGAGTGAGGTAACGGGCGGCGTGGGTCCAGTAATGGCGGACCCTTACTACTGCAACCGCCCTCCTGATGTCCTTATTGGGTTTCCTGGCGGGCGGGCGAAGATGGAGGGGGAGGAAAATGGCGGGCGTAGAGAGAGGAAAGAACGAGAGGGGATTGAATCCACTGCTCAGCCGTTTTCGGGGAAGAAGGTAGAGATCTGAGGGGAAGCTTTAGTGGGTGTTTGAGAAGCAAAGCCCGGAGGTGACTAATGGCGGGCAGTTGAGAGGCCACTCGCCTTTTTTCTTTTATGAGACGTTTTGCCATTATATGCCATGTATAAAAAAAACTTAGACATCAGACTTTTATTTCTCCTTGACTTCAGTAAACCCCACAGCCGTAGAGATAAACCCCCTTTAAACGATTTTCGACTGCCGGGTAGTAGTGTCGATTTAAGAAAGGGAGGAGGGGCCTTGATTAATTGAACTCCCCCCTCCATTTTGGCGCGATTATTGTTCGTCGCTCTTCGGCAATTTCCGGATAACTGCTAAAGGCCTGCTTTTGTTTCGTTCGGCTTTTCCGGAAATGGTCGAAGGATTTTCTCCGAGTAATAAATACCCTTCGTCAGTCTTCCGGCTGAGTCCGAATGTGAGGCGGATGGGTCCGAAAACGGCCGAAGGGACCTCTTGGGATGACGGTGCGCATTTCGCTTTTGTCGGAATAACCGTGACCAAAAGCCGTTGTTGCGGTTCTTTTTGAGAGAAAATATTCTTAATATACGTGTATTCTAATTAATGGGGCGCTTTAAAGAAAGTGAAATGGCCGTTTTAAAGAAAACAGCGAAGGTAGCGTGTCAACGTGCGTTGTTCGTGTATAATTCTTTTGTTTCGGTGTGTTGTGACAATTCTGTGGTTTCACATACTGTACAGTACAGCATTTTAAAAATGATCCTAAGGCCGTTTGCTAATGGGGGAAATGGTAGGTGAATTTTCAAGTACGTAATATTGAGCGCCGCCATTACCAAAAAGACGGGATCATATTCTCAAACGGGGTTACGTGAAACATGTGGCCTGTAGTGCGCTAACGTAGATTCCTGCGCTAAAGCACGACCGCTGCGTAAGTTTAGGTGTTAGCCGATACAGTACTGTATGCGGTTAGTGCGGATGAACGAAAGCACTAACTGCGGCACGGTACGCCATTAGCGCATGTGCTTGCGGTGACGCAGGATCCGTTAGCTAAGAACACTTGGTGGCGCAGTTGGCGGGACTTCGTACTTTCTGCTGAAGACTGGAGGAAGGTTCTAGAAGGGCCGGCGGCGGTTGGGAGGGGGACGCGGGGGCATCTCGGCGGCCCTGAAATTGGCCCAGAGAGAATTATGGAGGTCAGTCGTGTTTTTTTTTTCTTCGCGTGTAACGAAGACGCAGTGTTACAAGTGAGATAAGAACGCGTGTGAGGTCACAAAGCGAGTAAATTCGCAAGGGGGGCCGCCTCGCTCTTTCTACCCAGCAGAGAGTAGAGGGCGCATGCGCAGAAGTGAAATAGCTGTTGGCCTTCTGGGAACAAACCCCCTCCCCTTCTACGTCGACGCCATTTTCTATCTCAGTGAGCTTGGGGCCGTCACATGGCGGAGCATTTTTTGCCAGCGACGTGCGGCATTTATCTAGTAACCGAAAATACACTTTAAATGACTTAATATGTTGGCTGCCTTCCCCTCTCTCTTACTTGCCCTTTAAAAAAACCCGTTGAGTTTCAGTTGGTAAATTAGTTTATATCATCAGACAAGTAATGACTTACATATCTTCATTTTCAGATGAAAACGTTCTTGTCCTCTTCAAAAATGCTGCCAGTTTGCCTAGCCCTGTCGCTAGGCACACAGTCTGTAGTGTTCTGGCCAATCTATAATCTTCTCATTAGTTGCATAGCTTACTAAATTGCTGAAATGACAAGTCTGTAGGTTGTCTTCGTCATGATCTGCTTGTCTTCAAAGCTTATATGGGTAACACTATTTTTAAAGCCTTAATTCACGCTGGATTGATGATCCTGATGTTCAGATTACCTAATACTTAAAAGTCAAGGCAAACATATGAGACAGTTTCCAGTGTTGCTGTTTAAAGTTTTGAATTGTCTAATTACCAGTTTAGAAATTTAAATGGTATGCACTGTTGCACTAATACCGTCAAGGAAATAGAAAAGCTTTTAGGGTTCTAAAAATGTAGGTTGATGATTATAATGTTCATTTTATAAAGAAAATTTGTTAGTTTACTAATTGCTGTTTGAGCTGTGAAGGAAGCTTGCAGTGTAACACTCAGACTGAACTTTGTTTTCATGCTGTGATGTTTCCTACTTTATTGTGGAGATTGTCCACTGGGGACACTAAAACTACGCCCGGTACTCAGATAATCCATGTAATAATTGCAATAATAGTTTGTATGGAGGCAAAGCATTATGAAAATATAAGCACTGGTTTTGTTATTAAAAGTTCAGTACATAACTAATGCTCATATCACAATTCTAAACCCACAGACATACAGAGTTCTATAGTGGCAGTAAAATGGTACTTCCTTTTATGCTGCACAGGTGAACTGTTTGTTCCAAAATAAGTTTTCAAACAAATCTGTGACATTTTCACGGGTTTTGTCTTTTGGTAGGCATAATTCCTTCATCTGTATTGTAACTTACAATAACTTCTGGTGGAGTTTTTAAAATGAGATTAGCTCTTAAATTTTGTCCCTTTTGCTATCAAGAAGAGATAAATGGAAAGGCCAGACAGATTTTTTTTTGAACTGGATGAACTTACCAAGTTTTAAAGTCACCTGTTGCCTTCCAAGTGTCTTATTTACCACTAAGGATTAGGGGAGCATGTTTCTTCCAAACACTTGAGAGAGCTGATAAAGAACCACTACTGTAGATATATATTTTGAGTGCTGCAGGATTTAATGGTCAAGACTTGTAGCAAGAGCAAAGTGGTTCATTAGCATTACATGTTTTTCCAAATATCCAGAGTGTTAAATTGTGAGGCTACATCAATCATTAAGACTTGTTTTTTTTTATTGCTGTCCTTGGAGAATTGTTTAAGACTTCTATGTTGTGTGTGTCTTTCCCAGGGTGTGAATAATGTAACTAATGTCCAACTAACCTCTGGCTTCTTTGTCTTCAAATAAATCTAAAGGTTTACGTAACATTAAAATAACCTTTTCCACTCCTCTGAGTGACCAGAGAAGCTAGAACTTAAGATACTTGTTTTTTATAATTTACTGTGTTGAAGGATGGAAGGTATAATGCTCCTCACTGTCTTGTGGAAATACTAAACATAATATTAAATGGTGTTTAGATTGTGTGCCATATTGTTATCTTCTTTTTATGTTAGAGAGAAAAGGAGCAGTTCCGCAAATTATTCATTGGTGGCTTAAGCTTTGAAACAACAGAAGAAAGCCTGAGAAACTACTATGAACAATGGGGAAAGCTAACAGATTGTGTGGTAAGTTGTGTTTATTAATCATACTTTGGTTTTTGTTTAAAAAAATTGAAATGTTTCAGGTGGTCTGATCTTTATCAGATTGGCTTGCTTTTGTACAGTTTTCTATTCCTAGAAAGTGAAACTCAGAGTGAAATGATAGGATACTATAAAGTTCTAGTTTTTGTTTCACATTAATTGCAATATAACATATTGTTAAGAATTTAACCTGTAGGTGATCTTGATTGGATAATAGAGAAACAGATTCATTAACTGATATTTTCTTGTCTGTTTATGATATGAACTGCTAAACACAATCTGTTCTTGCTGGATGACATATGTAATGGGTTTCAAAAAGACTAAAGTGTTCAAACTCTCAGCATTTATAATGGAGGGAGACTGGATATGCAACCCACAACTTGCAGAAGCCCACTTTTAACTGTAACACTAATGTGGTTGAGTGGTAGATCCAGATCAATTCAGTGCCTGTGCCGTTACGGGTTATATTTGTCTGTATCCGCTTTTAAATTTTTCCTTGATCTGTTGCCTCCACTCGTATTTAGTAATTCTGAAATCAGTTATCAAATCACTTGGTTTGAGTGAGTTTTAAATCGCTCAGTGATTAGTGAGAGATGTTTGAAAAAGTTGGTAACTTCTAAAGTGTATTAGTAGAGTAGGAACTTTAAGGGAGATGTAGAAAAGTACTGTATAAATGTTACAGCTCTTTTAAAAAGGAGGAAGGCTGTGGCTTTTGCACGTGCTGAAAGGGGTCCTGGTGATATCAGATGTTGAGTTCATATTTTGCCAGTGAACAATGGTTTAGGAAGTGTCCAGGCATCTGCACCTGTTTTTCAGTTCCTGCGTAGCATATTGTTTAAAAAGTTTAGTTGTTCTATTTAAATATTAGCTCAGTAATGCAGAAAATTTATATGAGCATGCACATTTTTTCATCTTGTAGGTAATGAGGGACCCTGCAAGCAAACGCTCACGAGGATTTGGTTTTGTAACATTCTCTTCAATGGCTGAAGTGGATGCGGCTATGGCTGCTAGACCACATTCAATTGATGGAAGAGTGGTTGAGCCTAAAAGAGCTGTAGCCAGAGAGGTAAACTTCATTTTAAAGTTGGGAGCTTTCTGTTTTTGAGTATTAAATTACATGTGTGAAGTGATTTTGAGCATTCTAGAGCAGCAGTCCCCAACCTTTTTCAGTCTGTGGACCGGCTGGGGAAGGTGGGGCAGCCTCGTGCACATGTGTGAACAAGCGCTCTGGCATGAGTACCGCCATTTGCAAAAGCGGCACGACGCTTGTCTGGGCGCACTTGTGCTCGTGCGCATGTGCAAACGGCAGCACTTGCACAGGTGTGCTGGAGCGTGTGTGCAGGTGCATACGGGCTATGCGGGGGTGGGGCGGGAGGTCTGTCTCGGCGGCCTGGTCCAGCTCAGGCCACACACCGGGACCAGGGGTTGGGGACCTCTGTTCTAGAGTACTATAAAATTATTCAGTGTTATGAAATCAGTAAAATTCTTGGTTTTAATTAACAAGGGAAATCTTTAAAAGTTCTAGGATTTCTTTTAATAGCAACAATTGATGTTTTTGTTCTAAGTGTTCAGCAAGTGACCTGTTAGTTCTGTTAAATCTTAAAGGAATCAGGAAAGCCTGGGGCTCATGTTACTGTGAAAAAACTGTTTGTGGGTGGAATTAAAGAAGATACTGAGGAACATCACCTGAGAGACTACTTTTCGGAATATGGAAAAATTGACACAATTGAAATAATTACGGACAGACAGTCTGGCAAAAAGAGAGGCTTTGGATTTGTAACTTTCGATGACCATGACCCAGTGGATAAAATTGTGTGTAAGTAAATTTTAAACTCTGTTATTCCTAAAATACATATTTGTTGGGGGGCACAACTGTGTGCTGTTTTTGAAAGAAGTAACTTGTGTTAAGGTGTGATGTAACCATTATTAGAAGTAGTTCTGTGGTGATCCTTCGATTGTTTGTGATGAGCGGTGACCAGAGCCATCATGTGCCACCCTTTCAATGTAAGGAATGATAGATGTGGGCATTCCTTTGCAAAGGTAGTTGTAGTGCCTTTCCTGACCATCCTTATTTCTTCTGTTCTTGTGATACATGATAGGACTCTACATCACTGGTTCTTAACCTTGGGTTACTCAGGAGTTTTGGACTGCAACTCCCAGAAGCCTTCACCACCAACTGTGCTGGCTGGGGTTTCTGGGAGTTGCAATTCAAAAACATCCGAGTAACAAAGGTTAAGAACCACTGCTCTACATTATAGACTTTTAAACTATCTTTTAAGAGAGAACACTATTCTATTTTCTGTTTATTGTGTTAGCATACATACGGACTCCTGGAGATGTCTGATCTGGCCACAGTGACACATGTCTTCATTAATCCAATATTGATTTCCTTAATGTGCTGTACATAGGGCTGACATTGGCAATTGTTTGGAAACTCCAGCAGATCCAAAATGCTGCAGCCAGACAAAATGTTGCTGGTAACAGGGATCGCATCACACCCCTGTTGCAACAGCTCCACTGGCTTCTAGTCTGTTTCTATGCACCATTTAAAGTGCTGTTTTTTACCCACAAGGCCTAAACAATTTAGATTTGAGCTATCTGAAAGTTCTAATCTCCCTTTATGAGCCTCTCTGGGTTTTTAAATCATTGGGGAATTTTTTTTCCTAAGCAATTGAGTGCCTAAGGGGGAAGTTCTTGAGAGGTTTTTTTAAAAACAAAAAATTTTGTTTTTAGAATAGTTATAAAATGTTAACTTCTCTAATTTTTAATTTGATATCTGCTTAGTTATCAGTGTATTATGTTTAGTTTTTCAGGTTATTTTAGTATTGTAAACGGCTTTGAGACCTTTTAAGGAGCAAGGGCTAATATAAATATTTTAAATAAATTAAATAATAATAGATGTTTCACTAGCATAAATGGAAGTAAGTTGCCCCATAGAGTTGCAGCATTCATAATTTTTTCTAGAATATTTATTGCGAGTATAGTAAATGATTACTTTCGGTGTT
Source organism: Pogona vitticeps (assembly GCF_051106095.1). Classification (NCBI taxonomy): domain Eukaryota; kingdom Metazoa; phylum Chordata; class Lepidosauria; order Squamata; family Agamidae; genus Pogona; species Pogona vitticeps. The sequence continues at coordinate 35,769,579 of NC_135788.1, read as the reverse complement.
GTAGTGTTTGCTTTCCAATAGTTTTCTTTTAATTTTTTTAGTGCAAAAATATCACACCATTAATGGTCATAATGCAGAAGTAAGAAAGGCTTTATCTAGACAAGAAATGCAAGAGGTTCAGAGTTCAAGGAGTGGACGAGGAGGTATGCTTTATTTGCATCATATTTCATTCTTGAACTTTATTGAAATCCTATTGTAGATAGCTTAATTTATGAAATATTTTCAGGTAATTTTGGCTTTGGAGATTCCCGTGGAGGTGGTGGAAACTTCGGTCCAGGACCAGGAAGTAATTTCAGAGGTGGATCTGGTGAGTTAGATGGTATGGACAACCTTTACAACTATACACATATTAAATCATCCCTGTTTGTTTTCCATAAAAGTACACTGATATTTTCAGAAATAATTTTGAAAGAGGTAGTTTTAGCATGTACTACCAGAAGAGTGGTAGCATCTAAAAGATGTTTCCAGAGGAGTTGCGGTATATGAAAAAGTAAAATCTAACAGTTCTATTAGGCATTGAAGTGCTGAAATATATTTGTCCCTTGTTTTAATTTTTTTTGTTAGAGCAGCATTTTGAAGACTATCAGATCTATTTTAATGAGAACTTTTGTGGATTATAGATTCAGCATTCTTAATTGCACTTCTTGAAAACTGCTAACAGTACTGTTGTCATTTTGAAAACTCATTGTCGGTCTCCTAGTCACTGTCTTTTTCCAATTTCACTTGATACTCTCTCATATCCTGTTTGTTTATAAACTTGTGGCCTTTTATACAGTGGTGCCTCGCTTAACGATTTTAATTGGTTCCAAAAAATTTGTCGCTAAGTGAAAACATTGCTAATGAAATGTATTGAAAACCGGATAATCCGTTCCAATAGGAACGAATTGCCATCCTTAAGTGAAAATCGCCATAGGAAACATCGCTAAGCGAAACGCAGTTCTCCAATTGAAATGTATTGAAACCTATTCAATGCATCTCAATGGGGGGGGGAAATTCAACAACAAATTAAAAAAGAGTCAGAACAAAGTCAAATTTTGTTAACAAAGGGTTTATTAAATGCACTTTATGATTTCAAACATTTTAAACAGTAAACTTTAACTTTATAACATTTAAAAAACAGCAAACATGAGGCTGTTTAAACCATCGTTAAGCGAAACGGGACCCAAAAATTTAATCGTTATTCGAAGCATGGTCCCAACATTGCTAAGCGAAAATCGCCCATAGGGACCATCGTTAAACGGAGCGCAAAAACGCTCAGAAAACGTCGCTAAGTGAATTCATCGTTAAACGGAGCGCTCGTTAAGCGAGGCACCACTGTACTTTGTATGTCTGATAAAGTGATTGTAATCCATGAAAACATATCTTGAAAGAAATCTGTTATTTTAAGTTGCGAATACTTGTCTTTTATCATTTTATGTAATGGAAGCAAATGGCCATAGCTGCTAAGGCTATTCATGCTTTTCATGACAAGATTGAATACAATAATTTCTGTAATAAGAAAAAAAAGATTGCATTAATACTAAAAGTAACTTCATGGCAATTGTGTTGTCTTGAACAGATGGCTATGGAGGTGGTCGTGGATTTGGTGATGGATACAATGGATATGGCGGGGGACCTGGAGGTTAGTCACTTAAATTATTTGATTTGAAAAGTTGTGGCAAACAGTCGAGCTTACACATTTTGAAGCAGAAGCCAAGTATCTGCTGATGATAGAAGTTAACAAAAATATGAGTTTAATTTGTTCTTTTTCTGCGTATCATCAAAATTTTTATTTTTTCTAAACATATAGTAATAGGCTTTTCAACAGTATTCAAATAATTGTATGGCATGGAGGATATGACTATACTGTGTATTTCTGTGCATTGTGTATGAATTTGCAGTGTGGCTTTAAAAATGTTCAGAACCACATGCAGGCCACTACCCACAAAACTGCAACTACTTTACGTCAGGTGCTATACAGAAATTTTAGGTCATTAACATGTGACATAATACTTTGTATTGTTTTTAAAACTTTTGTGAATGTATGATAAAGTATAAGATTTTTTTCGCAATTAGCATTTAGACGTTCCCTGCACATTTCATAAATGCTTAAGAAGTTCTTTGGGTTCTGGCTGTAGGGCTAAGTCCCAACATCTCAGTAGTGTTTGCAACAAAATCTTCATGCCAGCTCTAGGGAGTAGATATGTCTGGAGAGTAATGGGGGCTGCAGTTAGAGAAGACTAATTTCACTGCATGCTGCCATTCTACACATGTACTGTCACTGGATAATGCTTGTTGGAAAGATCATTATAAGATTGATTCAGTTTATGTGGCCAGCACATTATTAGTTTTTTTATTATGCCTTACTTTACAATAGGTGGCAATTTTGGAGGCAGCCCTGGTTATGGAGGAGGACGAGGAGGATATGGTGGTGGAGGACCTGGATATGGCAACCAGGGTGGGGGCTACGGAGGTGGATATGACAACTATGGAGGAGGTAATATTTGAAGGGGGTGGCTGTTTTAAAGTAGTGTTGGTTTAGATCAGGGTAGGTAGCTGAGGCCCTTCTGGATACTTTGATCTAAAACTCCTTTCTGACTTCAGGTGTCATAACCTGTAGCCTTTAGTTAGCTGTATGTTTGAATTAGAAATAAAACATTTGAAAAGTTGTTGAAATACATGATTGTCACACTTTAGAAAATGTTGATTTATTTAAAATACATACTTTGTGAAGGTAAGCATTATTCCATTCGGATTAGTTCTGCAATTATTATTTTTTTTTAAGTCACGTGGTTTCCTAGGCTTCAATTTTTGTGCTACCAGCTTCCTCTGTTCTGCTCATTTTGCTTAGTCTTAACCTTCCTAATAGCTGTTTTCCTTTTAAATTTCATTTTTCTTGTGTATCAGCTGAAATGGGACAGGAGTCTCAGCTGGGCTGAGGAAACATTGCCTGTGCAGGACAAAAATGACATCCTGTTGTCACCTTGCTTGGTCTCTACTGCAGCTGCATATTGGGGAGGCGCAGAATGTTATTTTGGTTATGTATAATCTGCATAAAGTTACATATGAGTGAATTATTCTTCCCTTTCAAGGACTAGTTCCCAAGTCCCGACCATACAAATTGACTTGTTTGTGTGTGCAGAGATAAAAGTCCCTGGCATCTTCTAGAATGTTGGTTAACATGAGTAAATTCTTTTTACTCAGGCAATTATGGAGGTGGAAATTACAATGACTTTGGAAATTACAACCAACAACCCTCAAACTACGGTCCAATGAAGAGTGGAAATTTTGGTGGAAGCAGGAACATGGGAGGACCATATGGTGGAGGTATGTCGAAATGAAATAACAGCTAGCTACTCCTAACTAGGAGTAGCTTTAGTGATGTAATTAAACAAATGGCATATTCTTTGTTCCTTTTCTTGTTAGTGCTCTGTGTTTGAGAAAGTAGTTTTGGAAGAGATTTGAGGGACTTCTGGAACAACCTTTGGGGTGGGAGACATTGCTTCTTGCTGTAATTGTGTCAAGTTGGTGACATGTTAGTTTGCTTTCATATAGGTTTACGTGCTAATTTTACTTTTTGCAATCTACAAATACAGGAAATTATGGTCCTGGAGGAAGTGGAGGAAGTGGGGGATATGGAGGGAGGAGTCGTTATTGAACTTCTGTAAGCTTTTCATGGGTGAGTGTACTTTTTGAAATTCTAAAATTTCAGTGTTTCTTGGTTTTAGCTGCAGGGGTAAAAGCTTTTTAGGATCATATTATCTTTCCTTTAAAAAATATTGGGTAGATGGATAACTTCATAACCTATTTTTTTACTCTTTACTTCTGTTGAAACAGGCTTCACTGTATAAATAGGAGAGGATGAGCCCAGAGGTAACAGAACAGCTTCAGGTTTTCGAAATAACATTGTTAAGGAAACACTTATCTCAGTCATGCATAAATATGCAGTGGTATGGCAGAAGACACCAGAGCAGATGCAGAGAGCCATTTTGTGAATGGATTGGATTATTTAATAACATACCTTACCATGGAGGAAGGATTGTAAAAATGCCTTTGAGACAGTTTCTTAGCTTTTTAATTGTTGTTTCTTTTTAGTGGTCTTTGTAAGAGTGTAGAAGCATTCCTTTGATAATGTTAAATTTGTAAGTTTCAGGTGACATGTGAAACCTTTTTTAAAAAAAATTTCTCAAAGTTTTGAAAAGCTATTAGCCAGGATCATGGTGTAATAAGACATAACGTTTTCCTTTTAAAAATTTAAGTGCGTGTGTAGAGTTAAGAAGCTGTTGTACATTTATGATTTAATAAAATAATTCTAAAGGAAATGTTGTGTAATTATAGATTTATTTAAAGTATATTGTAAATCAAGGCAAGGAGTGGGTAGTAGAAGGTCCCACAAATACTGCAGTCATTGTTGTATATGTAAAATGCTGGTCAGATAATGTTTTCTGTAAATCACCAGGTTTAAAATACCTAGATAACTTAAGGGATATCTCTGCAAGGAGAAACACCTTTTTAGATCTTTTAGATGCTGCTTCTTCAATGGCAAGGAAAGGAAATATCCCCAGCGAGGTACTCTTCCAGGGACACAGGTCTAGTGCAAGAGAACTCTTGAGAACGGCACTAAGTTCAGCCAGTCTTAAAAAGCTGTGCTGTACTTCTGCAAAGCTTTAACTACAGTAGTTTTAAGGATGCCAACGAAAGCTGAGGGTGTAGAGCAAAGTAGTTCTAAGCTTCAGTTAAACTTCTTTAGGTAAGATCTTATTTATTTTTTCTTTCTTAATATTCCAAAAAAAGACTAATACTATATGACAGTGTATTGTTTCAGTATAGTGGTTATATTAATTAGTTTAACATAGAAATGAACAAAGTTAACAATTGTATATTGCAAAATATGAATTCTGTTTTTATTTATTTGGGGGTGTGGGGTTTATTGGCTGTTTATTTTCTGTTATGGTTTTATTTATTTTAATTTCAGCTACTTAACCTATCTTTTCCCCTACTGGAATCTAGCTTTATGCACCATGGACAAGCAATAGACCTGCTGAGCAAAAATGAACCAGCCATGTGGCCATTAATGCTTTGCAAGGGTTCCATCCCTGCTGTGGGTAGTTAAAATGGTATGTTGCAGCTCATTTACATGGTTCAGTTTCATGTTTTTGTCTTTCATTTTCATCAGAGTCTAAACATTTAAATGCTGGTTGCAAAAATTAGGGCAGCCATAGGTATATAATGTAACTGAAATTCCTTTGCTATGAAAACTGTGCAGTCTATTTTGTAACTTTTTGTCTGAAGACGTCCTTACTGTAGAACTATTAAGCGCAAAAATAATTTCTTTCACAGGTTTGTGACAGAGGGTGGTTAGTAGTGTGCAAGAAATATAGGCAAGAGGTTATAGATACCTGAGGTGGAATTTGGTGAGGATGTTAAACTTATTCTTGCACATTTCTTTAATAGTGTGTTTCAGTATCAGGTTTCTCTGGCAAAATTTACAAAATCATCACCAATTTTATTTTATTTTTGACTCGGATATTTCAATTTTAAAAGCCTCTGTTTGGTACTATCTGTGTAACTTTAAAAGCCTGGATTTTCCCTCATCTGGTTTTGTAGCAATTTGCTGAAAATTTCCTATAACTTTTACAAAGAGGCATATATGATAAAACATCTTCAGATACTTTCTTTTTCTTTGGCAGGAAGATGCCAGGCTGCAGGTAATTAATGAAGAAGTGGTCAACCACAGAAACTTTCAAGACATAAGACAATACTATTGTCATCACAAAATAATTGGTTTTACTGGTTTTATTAATACCTTTTGGGGTTAAATGAATGCTACTGCAGCCTACAGAAACACTTTTTTAAAATACATGAAATTATAGTTTTAAATTGTTTTTAGAATTCAGTGTGGATAGGAAATGAAGACTAATGTTAAGACAGCAAACACTGTTATATTTTTATAAGCAACATAATAAAGTTTTATACAAAAATATTTCTAGTCTGAGAAAAGTCTGACATTTTATGGAGTTAAAACAATTTATTTTGTTACCTTTCGGTATTTGTTACATTAACCCAAAGAACACATTTTATATGAACTGCAGAGTAATGGTGTCTATATAACCAAATGTTACTATGAAGAAACAGAATGGAGAATAACTCATTTTATCAGTATAAAGAGCAGCTACAGCTGGTAAAAGGAGGGGGATCCTTTTTAATACCATGTTTCCCCGAAAATAAGAGGGTCTTAAACTTGTTGTTTAGTCGTGTCCAATTCTTCGTGACCCCATGGACCAGAGCACTCCAGGCCTTCCTGTCTTCCACTGCTTTCCGGAGTTTGGTTAGATTCATGTTGGTAGCTTCAATGACACTGTCCAACCATATCACCCTCTGTCATCCCCTTCTCCTCTTGCCCTCACACTTTCCCAATTGCTCAATAAAACAGCATCTTACATAGATAAGGCTCAGCAAGTATTCACTAAGATTAGACTCCTTGAATATCTCACTTTAGAAGCCCTATTAGGGTCACTATTAGTAGGTTCCAACTTGATGCCACAAAATATCAATATACAGAAGTAACAGCAACAACAAAACAAGGATAAACAGGCAACAAAGATCAAAACTCAGGTTATACCAGTTAAATAGGCCCAGGTTATTTACTGCTTCTGTACTGTATAATTTGTTCAATATTGGGTGCCAAGTTCTACTTGCATTTCATTGTATTCAAGGATGAGGACAGTTGCAAAGCTAACTAAATTTCAGGTGTGATAATTAAACTGGCATTCGAAGTGTTTAATAAATGAGGTAGACATTGCTTCAAAATATGCTTGATAAGAAACATCCTTGTGTATACAGTACACATTCTTGAAAAGTAGCAGCTTAGAGTAATGGTTTCAGGAACAAACCTGTTTCTCCAGATGTAGGAATGGGACTAGAGAAACCTGCTTGCCCAGCAATAGCAGTTGGCTAGAAATTTGTGGATGCAGTGGAGACAATGCTTGCTGGGCAGTTTCTCTGCATAAAACAAATATTCTCCAGTAATTTACTTCCTCAAAAAGGGAACAAATACTATCTTAGACCGTAAATGAAATGGCATGTTTCTTGAGAGTCAGAAGGTGTGCTGTAAAAGCTCCAGGTTTGGGCAGGAGCTGAGTGAAAAGGATCTGCAAAATATGCTCTTGAAGCAGGAGCTGCTGCTATTTTATCATTGCAGCCCTCTGTCAATATTATTTTAGCTGACAAAAATGAAATATAGTTTTTGCTCATGACTGAAGTTTAGAAACAATATAAAACTTAAAGTTTGATATTGTAGGTGGAAAAGATGCCATTTTCTTGGTCGTGAAAATTCTAGTGTGTCAAAACACCCAAGACCCATCTACAGCTTGCAGATGCTATGATTCTATCTACTGTTACTATTTTCTGTTTAATTTCTTATGCTCCAACTTGTTGCCTTTATAGGTTCAACCCGATACTGCCATTGCTGTAACACTAGAGTACAGACTCTTTCTTGGTCATCTCATAATCTCCCAAATTCTATTACATTGGGCCTTTCCTTCCTTTAGTTTTTATTTCTGTGCTTGAAGGTGAGACAGGTCATTTTTCAGGTTTATAATTGTGTCCAGTTTACATTTGCGGCAGTTTTGAGCAGCAATTTTGTTTTTTCTTTTCCTTATGTCACGAATGAGTGATAACTGAATATCTGTTAGGTAGTGTTTTGATAGCATACTAGTAAAGGAATCAATAGGCAAGGTTGCAATTTCGCTTAGAGAATGGAACTTTCAGGGCTTTAACAAGGAATTCATCACAGCTTTGTTTTTTATTTATGTGGACAGTTCTGTTTGTGGCTTTATTGGATTTCTCCAGTTGTGTGAGGTAGTGCTCTGACATGACAGTTGATGTGTGATCTGACTGTGTCGTCATGATGAAAACATCTACAAGCAGTTCTGTGCTAAGGCTTTAAGAGCTTTGATAATTTTTACAGCCATAATTGCTGTTTTTTGGGGAGGAAACCTAGGGCTCCAAAAGCATCAGAGGTTAAAGATTCAGCATCACGCAGGTGAAAATAAATGATGAATTGCTATAATTGAGATATAAATAAAGTCCAGAAGCAGAAACTGCTTCTTCGAAAAGATAGGCTTTCACAAGATCTTCTTCCAGGGCTAAAGATGATAGATTTATTTCATCAGATCCATTTCCGTCAAAATTCAAGAAGAAATCCTGATTTGTCAGCTCTGATGAAAATGGCCCGTGCAAAGTAGCATTGAGCAGTGGTTTGTTGTAGCTGGCTATGCTAGAATTGAGTGAAAGAGTCTAGTATATCCAGTTCTCTCTTTTCTGCTTTACTGTGAAGACATACTATTGCATCATAAAGGCACACATTGTGGTTGATAGTCCGGATGAAGTTCACACTTTCCTTGTTGCTGGCAAGCACAGTGTTATCCATCTAAAAAAGGAAAAGCCAAGGAAACATGTTTTCTATACATATTAGTATGTTGAAACAAAAAAAAAACAATCATTTCCTATATCTTTAAGTTGCTAAATTGAATGTTCTTGAAGAATGGGTAGTGGGTATTTAGAACAGCCATTATCAAAGGGCCATATGCCCCCCTGGCACATTTGAAGGGGGACACTGACTGGAAACAATTAGTCACTGGTAAATCTTAGATTCATTATGTAATTTATGCAATCCTCATTCAACCCATATAGTGTTTATGGTTGTGGCAAAAAAAAAAACAGTTTAGAATGTCTGATTTAGAACGTTCTGTTGTCTCCGCAGAATTCTAAAAAAACTTTTTCTTCTCTCAGAAATAGCTTTGTCTGTGAAAATAGCATTCAATGGAGTCAATATTAAAGGTGGCAACACAATCTAAAGTAACCATCTATAATCATTTGGCTAATACCTTTTACTGCTACCACCATCAATTACCAATCCTTTCATCTTCCTTTTCACCTCTTTCAGTCTCTTGTAGTGGAATTACACACACTAAATGCAACGTTGTATACACTTAGACATTTGTACTTAAAGTGTATTTTTAGTTATGTTAGCAGTGGAATACTTTATAACTTTCCATGAAGAGAGTCGGACATGTTTTTGTAGTTTGTGAGGGGAAAAAAGTTAACACTAGATGCCTTCAAATATGAGGAAAGAAGCTACTTGGAACTGAGAGATTTCTAGAGAAAAACAATGTCATTTTAGACCCCAAGGATTAAGTTCTCCAATGCCTCTTCAGTTTGCTGTTCATACCTGCTTTCATTGTTTTTGTGTGATCTCCATTACTTTAAGAGCCCTAATGAGCAGCAAAGTGATGCATTTAATAATTTATTTGAATTCCTTAATCACATTAAGTATCTAAATATGTGATTCACTGAGCAGCTTTTACAAAAAAAGTGCAAGCAGTTATGCTAACAGTGGTGTGTTTGAATAATTCTAGAAAAATTGTGGAACCAGTTCCTATGCTCCCACAGTGAATTACAGTGGTGCCTCACTTAACGATGTTAATTGTTTCCCAAAAAAACATCGCTATGGGAAAACATCGCTAAGCGAAACACCATTTCCCATAGGAATGCATTGAAAACCGGTTAATCCATTCCAATGGGAACAGATTACCATCCTTAAGCGAAAATTGCCGTTGGAAACATCGCTAAGCCAAACAATGTATCCCCCATTGGAATGCATTGAAGCCTATTCAATGCATTCCAATGGTTTTGTGATGCCTGTTTTTGCAATTTTAAGTGTGTCTTAAAAGGTTCAAAAACGGTTTTAAATGCTTGGGATCATTAGTGCACCTTCTAAAACCTTTGCAAATTTAATTTGGCTTTGTTCTCTTTGTTAATTTTTGGTGAATTTTTTTCTCCCCCATTGGAAAGCATTGAACTGTCATAAAGGTTGCAAATGAGGGTGAAAACTGGAAAACATGATCAGAGTGATGAAAATGACAAAGAACTACCCACCATACAAACTAATATGGCTGCCAATTTAATCAAGGACAGTGTTAGGACAGCAGAGTGCCCGTGGGCTTTGCAACTGGTGCTGAAGATATTACTCACCTCTTGTAACAACATCAGTGAGTTATTCAAGTAAATGTTCTTAGATAGTCAAGATAACTCAACAGTTTCATTTTGGAAAAACAAAAGCAATGTATGTTGATTTTGGCTTGGCACCATATTTCTTTTACTGAAGCAGCTGAAACAATGCCAAACATTTGTTACCTGTTTTGATGAAGCTTTGAATAAGGTGGTTCAAACGGGACGGATGGATTTAGTGGTTCGCTTTTGGAATGATTACTGTTATAAAGTTTCCACACAGTATCTAACCAGTCTTTTTTTTTTCAAATTGCTACTGCTGAAGACCTTCAAGAAGGCATGTCTTTATCAGTTGCAAAATCATTGCAAGTGTCTATGGATGGGCCAAATGTAAATCACCCTTTTCTGACAAAACTAAAAGAAGAAATTAAAACCAACCTTGACTGTAAAGGAGAAGGAAAAGTATTGATTGGCTTAGGACCCTGTACTGTTTGTGTTGTGCAATGGTGCCTTGCATAGCGACGACAATCCGTGCAGCAAAAATCGCTGCAAAGTTATTTCGTTGCTATGCGAAAATAAAAAGCCCATAGGAATGCATTGAAAGCCCTACAATGCGTTCCTATGGGCTTAAAACTCACCTTAAAGCGAAAATCCTCCATGTGGCAGTCATTTTTGCTGCCCGGTAAGCGAGGAATCCATCCCAAAACACAGCGGGCGGCCATTTTGGAACCACCGATCAGCTGTTCTAAAAACATTGCTATGCGAAAATTGGTAACCAAAGCGGTACCGAACATCGCAAAGCAATTTTTTCCTATAGGGAACATTGCAATGCGATTGCAAAAGCGATCGCAAAATCTTCGCTAAGTGGTTTCGTCGTTAAACAGGGCGCCCGTTAAGCGAGGCACCACTGTATCTGGGTCTTTTAAAGCAGGATTGCAAGCAGTGAAATGAGACCTGAACTCAGTCTTGTGCAACATGTATGCTCTGTTCAAAGATTCCCCAGTTAGGAGGGCATCATACACTGCCATGACTGGAAGCATGCTATTTCCCCTGAAGTTTTGCTTCACTAGGTGGTTGGAGAATGTAGCATGCCTTGATAGATCTATGACTGTTTTTGACAACATCAAGAAGTATGTGGAAGAACCAATACTCCCCCACAATAAACCTGCAATTTGTATAAAAGCTGCAATGGAAGATCCACTCATGATGTGCAAAATGGCTTTCATGAAAACAATTGCTGGAGATTGTGAGCCATTTCTATTAAGATTTCAAAACCAAAAACCACTGGCACCTTTTTTGTATGAAGAACTTTGTAGGCGAAGAAGCTAATGAGTTGTTGCATAAAATCAGAAAAGCTGCAAAATATGTCTTGTTCCCAGTTGTTAACAATTGACATGAAATTGAGAACTTGCTTGAGGTAGTATAAGGGGCTAGCATCCATCAAATCAAATGTGACTTACACTACTGCTTGACAGAAGCAAGGTTGACATTGGCTTAGCAGCAAAGAAGCTGTTGAAAGAAACTAAAACTTAAGTGGACATCAAGTGGCCGAGTTTTGCCTAGAGTGTCAAAACATGGAAGTAGCTGTTGTTGAAAAGTTGATTGTGAGAAGTCCTTTGAAGTTCAAGATGGTGCATGGCCTATCAGCATTAGATCCTACTACCATTTTATACAAGTCAAATCTTGGAATTACCAGAATAGGGGCTGTTCTTGAAGCTCTACATGCAGCAAATCAGATCAATGACACAATAGCGGAAAAATCTAAGTAATAGTACACTACTTAACCACAGCTGTCCACAATGAGTTCAAGGCTCAATTTCAAGCATATGTTGCAAAACAAAATGATGAAGGTGGACTGGTATGTTTTACAGTGTTATTTTGGTGTCTCAACAAATACAAATACCTGTGGACTGTTGTCAAAATGTGCCTTATCCTGCTTCATGGTAACATTTCTGTGTAAAGTGGATTTTCAGTTAATAAGTCAATGTTAATTGAGAATGTGTATGAAGAAACTTGTCTGTCAACGTCAGATTTGCAATGCTGCCCTGAACTGTGGAAGATTTGCATCTGTTGTAATTGATATGAATTTATTACAATCAGTCAGGCACGCTCATACATCCTACGCAGAACACTTGGAGTCTAAACACCATAAGCAACAAGAAGAAATTCAGAAGAAAGAAAAACAGAAGAAACTTGAGGGACAAATTAAACATCCTGATAAACACAGAGAAGAAGCCAAAATGGAAGAGGAAACAATTGATGAGAAACTATGAGAGTTACAAAATAAAGAGAAAACTGCAGAAGTGATAGTTATGTATCTTAAATCTTTATTCTTTAAAAACAGATTAGGTAAAGGTTCCCCTTTACATTTAGTCCAGTCATGTCCGACTCTAGGGCACGGTGCTCATCCCAGTTTCCAAGCCATAGAGTCAGTGTTTATCTCTCATCACAGTTTCCAAGCCATAGAGTCTGTGTTTATCTGAAGGCAGTTTCCATGGTCACTTGGCCAGCGCGACTAGACACGGAACGCCGTTGCCTTCCCACCGAGTATGACACATATAATGGAGAAACATATTTCAACCTCTCAGGTAAACGTAATGTTACTATGCCTATTCCGCAGAATGCAGACAAGAAAGCTATCTTCCTACTTCTGAACCCTTTTTCTGGGGTAGGCAGCCTGAGGAAGAAAAGCTATATAGGACCAAAAGTTCTATCAGATATATTCAGCAGAAGTAAAGAACATTCATGTATTTAACTGCAGAAATTATCTGAAGCATTTATGTACTTAAAATTGCTGGTTGCTATCTGTTTCACAATATCTGCAGGTAAGATCTCTTAGGCATCCTTCAGTCTCAAGAGACTATGGTAATGTGCTCTGTATCAAGGACTTGGAACAGTGTCTAGTGTGGCTGAAAAGGCCAATTCGAGAGTTACAATCCCTTCCACACTGAAGACAAATACAGTCTGTCCCCTGTCCAGCTCCCTGATTTTGCTGCTTCCGGGACTGCCTCTTTGCCTTGGCCTGCTGGATAAGGGTCTCTTCAAATTGGGAAAGCCGTGATGCACCGCCTGCCTCCAGGCTCAACGGTCAGATGTCAAGTTTTCCCATCTGTTGAGGTCTATTCCTAAGGCCTTCAGATCCCGCTTTCAGATGTCCTTGTATCGCAGCTGTGGTCTCCCTCTGGGGCGATTTCCCTGTGCTAATTCTCCATATAAGAGATATTTTGGAATCAGACCATCAGCCATTCTCACGACATGCCCAAGCCAGTGCTGTTTCAGTAATGTATACATGCTGAAAATTCCAGCTCGATCTAGGACTACTCTATTTGTAAGTTTGTCCTGCCAGGTGATACCAAAAATGCGTCGGAGATACAGTGGGGTCTCGACTTACAAACTTAATCTGTATTGGAAGGCAGTTTGTAAGTCGAAAAGTTTGTAAGTCGAATCAGCATTTCCCATAGGAATGCACTGAAAACCAATTAATCTGTTCCGGCTGTTTTTGGTTCTTAGGTTGAGGGGCATTTCCCATAGGAACTAAGGCAAAGCCGGTTAATCCGTTCCTACCACTAGGGGCAGAATTTCTTTTTTTCCTTTTAATCTAAGATGATTTAGGTTTAAAAAAAAGGAAAGAAATGAGGGAGAGAAGGAGGGAACAGACACCTTTTCAACAGAACACCCTGAAAAGCACATTTTCAGCCAAGACAAGTACCTTCTGGAAAAAACCAAGCACCTTTCAGACAACAGATCACCTTGAAAAGCACCTTTTAAATCAAGACAAGCCAATACAAGCACCTTTTGGGGAAAGGGGGGGCAGCAAAGGAGGGAGGGAACACCTTTTAAAAATCCAAAAATCAAAAATTAAAAAAGCGCCAAAAAATAAAAATACAGTCCGTACCGCACTGTACCAGGCAATACCAGCAGTAGCAGGCAGTACCAGGCAGTCTGAAGACTGTCTCCAAATCCACTCTCAAAACGCTGGGAAGAGCAAGGAAGTAGATAAGCACCCTCTTCACTGGCCAACGGTTAACTGAAAGTTCAAACTTCATGCTTTCCCCACCTCAAACACCTTTTTTTGTTTGTAACTCGAATCTAAGTGTGCAAGTCGAGTCAATATTTTTCTATCAGAGTGGTTTGTAAGTCGAAATGTTTGTAACTCGAGCCGTTTGTAAGTCGAGGGTTGACTGTAACGCATATGCATATGGAATGTGTTCAGCTTCCTGCAGGTAAGTATTAATAATCATACTAGCACTTATTTTCAGGTTAGGTCTTATTTTCAGGGAAACAGGCTAGTGATTGTATAAACAATCTAGTTCATCCAATAACAGAGCGAAGAATCACTTGCTGTATCTTTTCCTCATCCACAATTGAAAGCAAAGCCAACTATGCTACTTGAATCTCCTTACAATGAAGTAAGCCACTATGCCACCTTAGGTCTTTTTCAAGGAGAAAGGTGGTGTAAAAATATTTTAAACAAATAAAATTTTAACAGATACATAATACTATAGTTAACATCTTGTGCAGGACAACTTTCTTATCATTTCTGTTATCATTTATAAGCAAAAGGAGTTGCAGTGTAGAAATTGATAGAAATATTAATCCATTTAAAACTAGGGCTGTTATTAACAGGTCTCTAGCTATCCAAAAATAATTGATGCCTTGACACAGTATTTCTCACATGTTTTGTTATACAGTATTACTGGATTAATTTTAAATTTTAGTACTTATTGTGCAGTAGATTACAAGAGATAGATGATGGTGTGCCCTTTCAGATAAAAAAAAAAACAGGTGACTGATTTTAAATTAAGGACATGCTAATTTGTTTGCAGGATTAGGAACCAGCATAGAGACCTGCCACTGCTTTCAAGTAGCTTCAGTTAATTATACAGCAGCTCTGATTTGCAAGCACTAAACAGTATTCTCTTAAATCAAGAGATTATTTAAAAGCACTTACCAGTTCACATTGGTATTAACAGGGCTACTCCCTGCGTTTCACAGAGACCTGACAGAATTTCAAAATACAAAGGTCAAACTTGTACCGATATATGAAAAACCAAATAAAAGTGGGATTGGGTGTACCACTAATAAAAGAGAATCTACTTCTAAAGAAAGTCAGGTCAGCTGTGTTTCGACTAGTACAGGTGGCAACCCCCTAAGTAGTGGCAGTTAAATCCTTTTTTTAAAGCACAACAGCACATCTGGTATCTCCCTTTGTTATCTTTTCTACAAAGGCATAAGAAGCTGCCAGAATGTTGTTGGTCCACAGTCAATGTACTTTACCCTGACAGATCATGGCTCTCCATGAGGTCCTTCCCAGCTTCGCTCAAGTTCATGGCAGCTCTGCCTAAGCAAGACCAGACCAGTGATAGCCTGGTTCCAACTGCAGGTGTAAATGCATTATTACAAAAGTACAATTTTGCTAGGCTACTTCCTCCGCCTTTCCCTTTCTTCTTTTTCTTGTTCATCTTGTACAGTATCTTTAATTTGTCTCTATGGAGACAACAGTTGTCAGATGGGGGGTGCTGCTGCTGATGCTATTACAACCTGTCTTGTTTGTCACGCATTCTGCACCCAGTGTGGTGTGTTGGATAAAGTGGTAGGCTAGGATTCTGGAGACCAGGGTTCAAATCCCCATTTGTCCATGGAAACTCACCAGGGAAGCGGCACTTGTAAAACCACTCCTGAAATGCCTCACTTGCCTTGGAAGCCGTAAGGCAAGGATCTAACCGTCGAGGCAGGATTTCAGGGCAGAAGACGCGACCCCAAGTGCCTCCTCCCATGGCCTCATGTACATCTGAAGCCGCGAAACTCCACAGGGTCAGGGATAAACTGCTAGATTTCGAAGTGAAGCAATACAGATCACCACAGAAAGGGGAGGGGGAGGAGGAGGCTTTAGCCGCCTTTCACTCTACTAACTGGAATAGATTAAGGTTTGCACCACAATTTGAACTCTGGGTCCAAGGCAAACCATCCCGCCCGGCCCCCAGCCCCGTTCCCCTCAGTCCCCGCAGGGGGCGAAGCGCGTTTTCCAGCCCGCCTCACCTCTCGAAGGCAGGGGCTTGGCTCTTCTCCGCTTCTCGTGCTGCTCCTCGCCTCGCCGCGGCTCTCATGGCCCTCCGCCCCGGAGGAGGGGGGGGCCTCGCGCGCTTCTTCCCGCCCCCGGGAGCTTCTGAGGAGGAGGGGGAGGGGGGGCGGCAGCGGCAGCCCCTTTTTGCCCTTGCTTTTCTGTTCCCGCCGAGGGTTGGCGGAGGAGAGGCGTCCTGACGGAGGGCGAGGGAGAGCCGGGGAGGGAGTGCGCCCCAGCCACCGCGGGAAAGGCGGCGAACTCCCGAGTCCCAGAAACCTAGAAAGCCGAACCGGAGGGCGGCCCTGAGCCCACCGTTTTCCAAGCAGCCGGGGCAGGAGGGCCGGGGACGACCCTGCCTTGGGGTCTTCCTCGCTTGTCTTTTTGGCGCCCCCAGAGAGCGAGAGTAGAGCAGAGCACCAGTGGCGGGAAGGAGAGACCGCTCTCGACGGCTGCCGCTGCCCTCGCCCTTGCCCGGTGTCGTCTGTCGCGCCCCGCCAGTATAAAGCAGCTGCTTGCTGCGCCCGGTGCTTACTCTGCGCGGAGGAGCAAGTTGAGAGGCGGGCTGGCATTGCGACTCCGCCAGTCTCAGCCCCGACTGGCATCTTCCAGGAGGAAGGGGTGAGGCGGGCGGTGGCGAGTGAAAGAAGAGGAGGAGGAGGAGGAAGAGACGTGACACGCGGTTCTCCTGCCCGAGCGGTGGAGGAACAGGTCGTGGCTGGTGAGGGCGCAGGAGAAGCTTATCTTGCCCGCGGGACCCAGCCGCCGGAAGGAAGGGTCAAGGGAGCGGGCTCGAGGAGGCTCTCTACGCCTGGAAGGGCCCAGCTTCGACTCTTGGCATCCCCCCCGGGGGGGGGGGGAGCTAAGCAAAAAATCCTGCCTAAAATTTTGGAGAGCTGCCGCCAGGCAGAGCCTACAAAAGGGAGGCACAGTGGCAGCTGGTGCTGCTTGTGACTAGAGGGGCAACCAATGGCGGGCAAAGCCAGGGGTGGCAGAAATAAACGAAAGCGCATCCAGTGAGGCAAGTAAGCAAGCAAGGCATTTCTGTAGGCAAGCGCAGGCGGGCAGGTGGACCCCGGCCCTTGCCCATCCCATCTATTTGCTACCCAGTGCTGCTGAAGAACCAAAACTATACTTTGGCCAGTATTCAGGCATATTCCTACCTCCTCCTGTATTTCAGCCCCATTCAAACACAGTGTGAAGCCCTGGTTTCAAAAACAAAAGGGGAACAGATGGACCTCCCACCAAGTTCTCAAATTTGGATCCCTAGATGTTCTTGGACTGCAGTTCCCAGAAGCCTTCACCACTTGCTCTGCTGGCCAGGATTTTTGGGAGTTGCAGTCCAAGAACATCTGGGGATCCAAGTTTGAAAACCACTGACTTAAGGTAAAGGGGGGGCAGCAGGAGAGGACTCAGCTCCACTACTGAGCTACATGGACTAATGGGTGTCCCCTGCCAAATGCTGCCTTCCAATTCTATGCACAGAAGCCAATTTGCAAGCAGTAGAATCGTATTTCTACAGTGACAAGGGGGCTATGTTCTGCACTGCTCCTGAGGGCAGCTGGCTAGTTCAGGAGGTTCGCCTGGCATGGTGTGGCATACAGAGAGAGACTGAGAGAGCGAGAGAGCTCTGCCTTTCAATAACTAAGAAATAGCTAAGAGACTCGGGAAGCAATGGACAAGGGAGGGAGGAATCAATATTGATCCCAACATTTTCTGTCTAAGGACAGGGCCAGCCCTGACAGAAATGGGTCAAATTAGTGAAGATGAAAGAAGGGCTTCTTCCCTCCCTCTCTCAATTTTTGCTACCTCCCTAACCTGGGGAAAAATTCTGATGGCTCAAAAACTTGCACACTCTTGTGAAATGTTTGTTGTTCTTAACAAAGTTATTGATTACCTCTGTGTATGTATGCTTATTTCTTTATGGTATTTATCAGTTTTAGAAACACAAACCTTTTGGTTATCTTTCTTTGTGTTCTATTTAGAAGTGACCCAGAAGCAACCTCTTCCTTCCTTCCTTCCTTCCTTCCTTCCTTCCTTCCTTCCATTGTAGAAATAGCAAAGGACAAAAGTCTGTATAGTATATAGTACAAGACTGAACCTGATTTGGTTCAGCATCATAGTGTAATTAATAAGTTAAAAAGTAAAAATAAAATTATACCACAGTACTTCATTATTACAGAGCCAGAGGATGGGAGTTTGATTCCCTCGTGTGCCTCCTTGACAATGGCTGGATTTGATCCATAGAGTCAGTGGAAGAAGCACAATCTTCCTGTCCAAGTGGCATACTGATCTGAAGCAGTCCTCTAACTCCTCCTGCTGTCAATTGAGTACTTTCCCATGCTCCCTGTAGAGGGACAGGGGAAGTGAAATTATTATTTTTGCCTGTGCTATCACGGATGCACTTAATCACTTAGATCAGTGGTTCTTAACCTTTGTTACTCGGATGTTTTTGAACTGCAACTCCCAGAAACCCCAACCAGCACAGTTAGTGGTGAAGGCTTCTGGGAGTTACAGTCCAAAACTCCTGAGTAACCCAAGGTTAAGAACCAGTGACTTAGATAATATTTTAAAAAAATATTGTTTTGCCTTGTATGTAGTGCTGATCAAGATGCTGTGGTTTCGGATGGCACTTCACACAAACACAGAGGGAAAACTTCAGGTCAACAGCATGGTCCAGCAGAGGGAAAGAAAAAAGAAAGAAAGAAATTAATTCACTTACCCTGACCCCCCACAGCCTTTGACAGCTGCAAAGCTCAATTTTAGTCCATTGCCTGTCTCAATGAACCCTTAGTCTCAGTACACATATTTAAAACCAGAACATTCTTTACTGCTTGCACTTCACCAAATCTTTCTGTCCCACTTTGAGATTTGTGACTGATAGTAATTTAGATGTAGATTTGTACTTGAATATGGAGTGTGTACAGCTTGTGAATAGCTAGCATGATGTAGTGGACAGAGTGACAGATTAGGATTCAAGAGACCCGGGTTCTAATCCCTATTCAACTACAGACATTAACTGGGGGTGGATGGAACTGGTAAAACCACTCCTTAAATATTTACTTTGAACTTAACTTGAAAGTTGTATTAGCGTTAGTATAAACTGGTTTCAACCTGACAGCACATAATAACATAACAACAGCTTGTGGGCCAGAGGCTTGAGATTTCACACACTTAATATATGTTTGAATGCTTGAAATTCCCCAAATTTGGTCAGATGATTTAGCAATGAGGTCTGTGGTTCAACTCAGAACCAAGATGGAGATTGCAGAGTTATCCTTGGTAGATATGCAATATCACATTATGCCTGTCTGTGCATAATAGCCTGCCACAGTCTTCCTGCAACTGTGGGCTAGAGTCTTACCAAAGCTTATGCCTCATAAAACTTGTTTTTTAAAGTGCCGCCCTAACCCTAACTATTTTTGTGGCCCTGGCAAACTTTTTGCAAGAACTTCCTTTTGTCTTGACATCAGCACCAAGTACAATGTTCCCAAAACCAGTTGGTGCCACAGGAGAAAAACAAATGCTTGTGTGGTTGATACATAGCAATTCCCACGTTGTCTACAAGATACCTTCTTGTGAAATAGGTGGAGCCTGGGAAAAGAGAGCAGGGCTACAAATGGCATGGATTGGTTTTAAGTGGATGACTTCTAGGCTGCCACCTGCTCAAAAGTAATAGCAGTATGTATGACTGTCAGATACATTTTAATTGTTATTTTGGAAAAGACACGATGATGCTATAGCATTTTGTCAACATTGCAAGAGATGAGAATATAGTGTATATGGGAAAGAGGGAGGGACAGAGGGAACATGAGTACCATGGAATAAATCAGAAGACAAACAGATGATTGTCCTCGGGACAGTTACATTCTTCAAAACACATCAGCAATTCATATTCACTGAGTGACAGACCATAGCACAAAAGCATCCAGACCCAATTGATCAGACATCAGGACCAGTGCAACATGGGCTTCCTTCTGTGTCCTGTAAAAGTGCTTTATAATTGTATTACAAGGGTTGGCAAAGTGTGGCCCTTCAATGTTGCTGGATTGCAACTCCCATCAGTCCAGGCAACAGTGAGGAGTGCTGTGAACTGCAATCTAAATATATCCGGTGCCCTACACTTTGCCCAGCCCTGCTTTATTGGATAGGAACAGGAGATTAAAAAGTACATTGCCATATTCTGGTATGGTAGAATGGGCCAGAGAGATCAAGGAGACATAGGTTCAAATTCCCACTCAAGCTAGAAGCCTTCTAAATGGTCTTCAGTCAGTGGTCCCCGACCTTGGGTCCCCAGTTGTTGTTAGACTAAAACTCCCAGAAGCCTGCACTACTAGCTGTGCTCACAAAGATTTCTGGGAGTTGTAGTCCAAGAACATCTGGGGACCTAAGGTTGGGAACCACTGCCTTAGGCCAATCAATATTCCCTACCCTAACATCTCAGATTCAATATAATTATTTTTGAATGGGTGAAAGTATTAATAGGAGTATTTGTTATTAGTAATATTCTTTCAAATAATAATATTAATACAAATAAGTATTCCTAGAGAATCACATAATTGAATCAACATTGCCCCAGCCTATTTACTTGAGCTAGATAATGTAAAGTTTTCCAGCATGAAGGCTGCCAGATAGTATAACTAATTTTGTTACTAGGAAACAAAACAAAAAGAATTAAGCAATGATGAGTTTTGTGCAAAGAACCATCTTCATCTGAATTAATCTGGCTTCATTCTTGAAAGTTGGTTTTGTTTTTCAAAGAATCCTCAGGGTCTTGGGAGTGCTACTTTTTTAAAAAGAAAATTAGACTTTTCCCATGTTATTTTTAAAATCAGAGATGAAGCCTTATAAATAATACACCAGGATTTGAGTTTCAGTACAAAAAATATTTTGCAAATGTAAGCACTATGTAACATTTATCATGATTTTTGAGAACTAGGTGGATAATGTATAATGTAATACAATGAAGCCAATGATTCTGCTCAAATAATTGGTTTCTGATGGCATACAAAGTGCAACCCGGATCTACAGGTTCAACCAAATGCATGTCTGCTCTGAAGTACCATTGAATTCTGTTGTATTTCCTTCCAGGTAAGTGGGTAAAGAATTCATCCTTAATAGGATCACTGCCATATTTACTATGATTTTCTCTCCTTGATAAAAGGCTACATGAATGCTGGAATGGTAAAATAGGGAACATCTGACCTTGAAAGAAATGTAACAATTCAGAAGTAGAGGTGGGTATGAACTGCCACTGGTGGTTCATGCTAGTTCAGATGATGGCTGAACATAAGTTTCATGGTTCAGCATCCCACCCTCTGGCAGGTGGCCACTCAGAGGCAGCACCCACAGGAGGTGGGGCAGGGAAACTGGGGCACTGTTTCTGAGTGGGTGTCTGCCAGACGGCGTGAGATGCTGAACTGCAAAACACCTGCCCGGCCATTGGCTGAGCTGGCGGTTCATGCCCGTCTCTATTCAGAAGCCTTTAAACCCTCTCCAAAATCACTAGCACCTCACTGTAATGTTTTGGACACTATCTACAGATGCTTGAGACATTCATGTGGCCTCATTCCTTGTAACAGTCCAAGTAGAAACAGATGTTTAGACCAGGATAGAAGTGCATTTTCCAACACCTAACACCTCCCTATTTTCAGTGCTGGGGAAATCCAACACTGCATAACAGAAGCATAGCTTGGGAAAAGATATTTAAGCTCCTTGCAATAACTACATTCTACTTTGCAACATCAATAACATTTTAACATTTATTGCACAATAAAAATGGTCTCTGAATATTGCTCCAGATACATTTGCCATACATTCTAACCTCTCTCATTGGCTAAGTTACAGCTTTGTGTATGAATTTGATTTTGGTTTGGATACGTTTTTCTTAATATTCAGCAGTCTTGACAGGGTTCCAATAGATTTGAACAGTTTGGTAGTTTAACCACTGAAACATCTCAACTTCCAAATACATTTGGCTCATACTCTGCAAGATTTATTCGAGAGACTCAAACTAAATGTCAAGTAGCCTAGCTAGATTATATCTGACCACCAAATCTGTCTTGAAATATCTATTATCTGTTGCATTAGTTATCTGACTTGGGAGCTTTTGTTCTGTGGAGTGAACTATGAATCCATTCAATTTTTACTGCTTAGGATCAGAAGCTGAGGTAAGCTAGCATATGGATTTTAATACTATGAACAGTTACATATAAGTCACAACAGTTCTCATACATACTAGGTGAGGGGGTAAACCTGTGCCCAGATGGTACTACTTGAAACAGCAGGAGGGAGGAAGATTACCTGATAGAATTATCTTGTACCTTCATACACGTACCCCCCAATCTCTGCATATAGAAAATTAGGGTTCAGCATACTTTCTCTTTGACATCTTCATTTTCTAAGCGACAGAGAACTCTCCTTCCCACATGAAAGATTGTTTCATCACACAAGGCACAACTTACTGTGATATAGTCCAGACATTGTATTACTATCAATCCCTTGCTTCATACTTAATGCACATTACATATTTTCTCTGCACAGAAATCAGGCCAGCATATGTGATCTACTACTATTAGTGATATGTCACTGACCCAGAGATGCTTTCAATAACATTGCTGCAGCATGTGCTTTCTAGTTTATGAGAACTAGACCTAATAGCCATATATAACTGTTTGACATACCAACTGGACAATTAAAAGTGTATATTTTATTGATTGTTTGATTGATTGTTTGATTGATTGTTTGATTGATTGTTTGATTGATTGATTGGATTTCTATCCCTCACATTTAGACCAAAGGTCTATTCTGGGTGGTTTACAAATTTAAAAACAATAAAACCAAACACATATATTATAGATCCAAGCTGGTGAAAGTATAAGAAATTAAGATATGGCACGAGGGAAAGCCTGGTTTTAAGTTTGTTCCTGAAAACTCCCAGAGAAGGAGCCAGGCGGTCTCCACTGGTAAGTTGTTCCAAAGGCGAGGGGCCACTGCCGAGAAGGCCTGGTTCCTCGTTTTTCTCCTTCTGGACTTCCCTCAGCGTTGGGCCCCTCAGCCGCCCGGCCTGGCTGGAATGAGTGACTCTGGCAGAACTGGGTGGGAGAAGGCGCTCTGCCAGATATCAAGGTCCTAAACTGTTTAGGGCTTTATATGTAATCGTAAGAACTTTGAAATCAACATGGAAACAAATGGGCAGCCAATGCAAGGCAGCCAGTGTCGGGGAAATATTTGTGCCCTGTCCAATTCATTTTGTGCCTCAGTCTGTAAGCCTCCCATTGATTTGCACTAGAAAACCAAAATAGCTGCAACTTTTACGGGTTTGTGCTAGCGCACATGAAGTTTGGAGACATGATAGCCCCTAAAAAGTGATGTAAACTGGCCAAACTTCAGGCAGCTAGTTTCAAGTGTTTGCATAACATGCTCCTTCAAAGTTTGCATTTGGGGGGGAAAAAAGAAAAAAAGAGAAAAGGTTAAAGCAAGCTATGCTCCTTCTAGTCTGATTTGTGTTCTGGACACAAATAGATTTATACATCTTCTTTCCTTTGCCTAGAACCAAATCTGGCCTTTCCATTTTGGTTTGGACCTCATATAGATGGGTCTAAATCAGCCCAATTCAGCATGGAATTTGTGATTTGTTCAAATTCATTGAAGGACCATGATGAAAATGAGGATTTTCTATGTATTCTGTGGTGGAATTTCATCCTCCAAAGGTTCTTAGTCCAACCAAACCTGTTCTGCTTTTGTCATGTAAGCAATACTTCAGCTAGTATGGCTTACTCACCTGTTACAGAAATGGAATAAAGCCCAATGCAATACATGTTTACTTTGAAGTAAGTCCCACTGTATTGAATAGTGTGCAAGACTAAGTAAGTATATTTGGAACTGTAGCATTATAATAATTGCAATGAATATTTATTACTTTTTTCCTACCCACCGTCCACAAAATGTGAGCATGAAATAAACAATTTTTCTTAATATTATATGTATTAATTATGTCCTGGATGCATATTTCAGGACATATTTTTTCACAGAAGATGTCAAATTATCAACACAAAGACTTTTTTTGAAAGGTGCATCATGTAAGTTAAGATCAGGATTTGTAGGTTATTGGGACAAACTCAAGCAATACTCTGTTTCCCAACCATGGTGCCTTCCAGAAGTGTTGGTGAAAACTCTAGAGTAGCAGAGTAATTTTCAAAGCCAATGCTGTTGAAGGTGTAGTGTTACAGTAGCCTCAATAAAATAACCTTCAAGGTTCTTAAATCCCCCCCTTCCTTTTTCTCTCTAGATGCATACAAATCATATCCACAAAGTCAGCATTTTATCTTAATTCATATTTTAAATCTGGAACATGTAAGATCCTAATTGATCTGCAGAGGTTTTGAGAAGAACTCAGAAACAAATACTCAAATAAGAAACTTTTACTATTTTGCATCTCAGCTTTGATTCATGGGTAAGTACATTATGGTTTTCCATAGAAAGTCCTGTGGGGAAAAACACTATTATAGTATTCCAATATAAAAGAAACAGAGACCTCTACTGGTTAACATTGCCATCACATCTATTTTACTTTGGAATCTCATACACATGTGCCTTGAATTAGTCTTGTACAGTGGCACTTTCGTTTAGCTGACCACACATAGAATGATGCCAGCCAGAAGCCCCCTCAATCTTGTGTTGTGCATATATGTTTGATTACAACTTGTAATAACCCCCAGTCAACAATCACCTTAACATTTCACTCATCCTATCTAAAAAGAAGTATTTTCTGAGCCACAATCACAAAGCACAAGTAAATAGAACATGATGAATAGAAATATGGCAATTTAAATCAGTGCACACATTCTCTTAGTAAAAAGGATGACCAAGGGAATGTAAACCACAATCTTTGAGGAAATACTGTTTAGCCTTGAGAAAAGAGGACTGAGGGTAGATATGATAGCACTTTTCAAATACTTGAAAGTATGCCATACAGAGGAGGGGCAGGATCTGTTCTTGACCATCCCAGAGTGTAGGATATGTAATAATGGGCTCAAGTTACAGGAAGACAGTTTTCAATTGAATATCAGGAAAAATGTCCCAACTGTTAGAGCAGTAGAACAATGGAACCAATTCCCCAGGGAGGTGGTGAGCACTCCAATGCTGGAGGCATTCGAGAGAAAATTAGACAGCCATATCTGAGCTATATGTTGATTTGGATTCCTGCATTGAGCAGGGGGTTGGACTCAATGGTCTTATAGGTCCCTTCCAACTCAATTTTTCTACGATTCTATGAAACATAGGGATATCTACTTATTGTCACGAAAACTGATAGGGGATGAGAGAAGATGATGTGGCAGAGAAGAGTGAGGGGGGGCTATGTGACATGTGGATTCCTGACATGCACCTTTCCTGGATAATTAAACATTTCTGTGTGAATGATGAAAGAAGATGATGTGGCAGAGAAGAGTGGGGGGGGCTGTGTGACATGTGGATTCCTGACATGCACCTTCCCTGGATAATTAATCATACTCTATCTGTGTGAATGATGAAAGCAATTTAAATGTCAAGGTACAGTACAGACAAGTTTGTGTCAACCTGGGGCAACTTCTCGTGTGGTCATGCCCTGATGGAAAAGAAAAAGAAAATTGCAGGTATAACAATGATAATTGCCCACACCCTATTGCCTTCTTTGTGTACTACAACATCAAATAAGGAGTACAAGAAGACACAGCATAATTGCAGGTGCAACAAAAGAATGACACATTTGGAACTTTTTCATACATTTTTCACTAATATGCATTCAATAAGCTTCTTAACAGGAAGAGTTCAGATTATTGGCCTTCCAATATGCATAAAGAGATCAAAATCTGAAACTAAACAGGCAAAGCCCATTGATGACATTGGAACCGTATATCAAAGAACGTGTCTCGAAAATGACTGGCCAATAAATCTGTTTGACAATTTAATTGGTATAATTGATAAAATCCATGTAGTTTACCAGAGAGGAAATTAAATTACCCTATACAAATCTGATTGAGATTTAGATTAGTATTTTCTGGGGCAACTTTGTTTCATGCAAATTGTGTTACGGGTAAGACCCCCTTGATTTAGAATATATTTGGGAAGCTTTCTCGTCAGAAGAATATTTGTTTCACTTATCATATCATCAGCTTCTGTACTGAATTACCAGCACAGAATTCTCTGAACCAAATACAAACACTGTGCCCTATCTCCTTATGCACGATTTTGCCGACATTTCAACCCTGAAGCAGCAAATTAATGTAGATAAAATTGCATAGTCTTTAACTGCATTTGACCCCACAATAACCCTGAGTGCTAAATTGCACTATTCTGAAGGTTCAGGTAACAATTTAATAGTGACAGTGATGAGGAGTTTAAAAAAAATAGATCAGAAGAGCAGCCCTACTTATATTTATTTAGAAATAAATTATACTGGTTTTAGTATGACTTACTTCTGAGTAAACATGCAGAGTTGATTTTCATAGCTAAGCATGGCATCAAAGCCCTATTCAAGACAATTTTGTGCATTTTTCTACACTGGTGTTCGGTATATTCCTCAATTCAGAGTTGTGTACACTTCCCTTCTATACTGATCTATTGGTTTAAGAATGAATGGATGGTGAAGGCCTGTGGCTTAGTGATAAATCATGTGTTTTGCTTGCAAAAGGCTCCAAGCTTCATCTCTGGCATGTCCAAAGAAGACTGTGACAGAACCTTGCCTGAGATTCTGGGAAGTTATTACAGTGCTGTCAAAAAGTACTAACAACACTCAGCTAGATCAACTGAAGGTTTGATCTCAGTACTGTATAAGATAGCTTTCTATGTTCTAGGAACTACTCGAACCACTGTCACTGTATGGGTCTATCTATTCTAGTCAGTTATAGCAACCTGATTCCACTTGAACTGCCAGAACATCATCCTATGGAACCCAGGGATTGGCACTTAGAAATCAATGCCAGAAAGTTCTTGTGCTTACCGATGAACTACAGCAGAGAATTCTAACTACAGTGGGGTCTTGACTTGAGAACTTAATCCGTATTGGAAGGCGGTTCTCAAGTCAAAAAGTTCTCGGGTCAAATCTGCATTTCCCATAGGAATGCACTGAAAACCATTTGATCCGTATCTGCTCTTTTCCGTCCATAGAAACTAATGGGAAGCTGCTATTCCGCCTTCGACCACTAGAGGGGGATATTTTGTTTCTTTTTTTCTTAGGTCAAGAAAGGTTTAGGGAAGGCAGGGAAAATACAGTCCAGGCAGTACAGTACCAGGCAGTCTGAAGACTGTCTCCCAATCCACTCTCTAAACGCTGGGAGGAGTGAGGAAGCAGACAGGCACCCTTTTCACTGGCCAACAGTTAGCTGAAAGTTCAAATTCTGCACTTTCCCTGCCTCCCACGTGGTTTTTTTAGTTCTTAACTCAAATCTAAGTATGTACGTCAGGTCAATATTTTCCTATGAGAGCGGTTCTTAAGTCAAAATGTTCTTAACCCGAGCCGTTCTTAAGTCAAGACCCCACTGTACCTTGCCGAACTACAGATTTAAGGACTCTGTAGAATACAGCCATGACAATTAAACTGGATTCAAACTGCTGTGATAATATAGCATAGGCAATCTAAGTTTTCTTAGAGTGCCTCTGAACAGTTGCAATACCAGCTTATTTGCATCAGTTGGTAGTCACAGTACACTGCCAGATGAAACTTATTTTATAGTTGCTCTGCTTCATTCATGAAACAGGAGGTGAAGAGGCCATATTATTTTTCACCTGATAATGGTGGTGGGTAGAGATGGGCAGAAACTGCTGCTTTGGTGGTTCATCCTGGTTTGGCGGGCAAAAGATGTTCTGTGGTTTAGTGCCCCAGCCCCTTTGGCAGGAGCCCACTCAGAGGCAGGCCCCTGTTTCCCTGACCCTCCACCTCCAGGCACTGCGTCTGAGTGGCACCCACCAGAGCAGGCAGGGTGCCTAACCACAGAACATCTGTTTGACTTTCAGCCAAACCGGCATGAACCGTTGAGTGGTGGGGATTGGGTAAAGGCAGGTGAAAGAAATAAAGCTCGTAGAGGTTGGAAACATCACCTTTTTTGATTACCACACTCAAAATCCTGCTCCCAACTGGGATTGAGAGCTGGGTGGAATGGAAACCAAGCTCTCTCGTGCCCTTATGTATTTGTCTAACTCAGGTGGGTAGGAAATCATGCTATTTGGGATATTCTGCGAATATTAGTAAAAAAAATGTAGCCAAATTCTGGAAGCTGCCTTTTATGAGGTAAGACTGGTTGTTTATCCAGCCCAGCATTACCTGTCCAGAATCTCAGGAAGATTTTATGGCAGCAGTGAGGAAGCAACATCCATCCTTCTGTTGGAGGCAGTAAAATGTTTCGAACTTACCATTATGTGAATGATGCTGTATCCCTATTGAAACTACAGTCTGTGGAATATGTATGCTAGCCGTTGGCTGCTTGTACAGGACAGTTGCCTGATGTATTATTGCTGCCATCTCTACATTTGCAACACCAGTTCATGCACATTGAAGACAGAGCTCTCAAATGTTAGTGGACAGGCATAAGAGAATGGAAGGTCAGAGGACCAATGAAAGGTATCATGTGTATGCTCAGAGGCATTTGTCTGAAGGAAGCAGGCATTTTCACTAACATAGTTTTCCACTTCCATGTTATAATAATTGTGGAAACTCTGTCTCCCAAATGTGCATCAAAGTGCCTGTAGAAAGTTGGATGGGTTCAAGAAAGGTCAGCCATATGCACACAAAAGGAAAGCATGATGCATGGTCTTCCTAAAACACCTCAGTAATGGCTGAAATCTCAAACAAAGGCAAGTCAAATAACAATAAAATGGATCCATTATTATTATTTTTTAAATAAAAGACCAAAGAACTGCTTTAAAAGAAATAATAACAAAGATTTGTATGGCCTGGCCTTTTAGGTTTCTTTGTGTACATGGTTTGGGAGATTCGTTGTTCCACCCTTTAAAAGTTCTGATCGAAAGCACGTGGCTTTGCATTGAAGTGCATTTATGTGTAATGAAACAAACATCAGAAATAAATTATCATGGCTCCAGCAGAGATAGAGCAGACAAATGAATACAGATTTCATTGTGTGAAGCAGTGACTTCTCCCCCCACACCTCTTTTGAACATACTACTCTACCTTTGTTAGAAATGGGGAATCAAAATGATCAGAGACCTGAGCACTCAGCACTTATATGACTCTGCATTCCAGCTGTGCAGCAGTACTGTAATAAAAATGTTTGGCCAGTCATTGTTATGCCGGTGCTGTTTAGCAGCTTGCTTCCAATATTGCATTACAAAAATTACATATTTCATATAATCAGGTCTGTCTCTTACTTAATCATCCTGCACTACATATAAATCTTTAAAATGGACAGGTCCATAAATCACATGCATTTTTTCATTTTGGATCTTATTCTAAGTCAGGCAGATTCTTATTTAAATTGCCCCATGAATAAATCTAATAAACCTTATTCACTTACATCATCTCAAACTTTAAATCTTGTTCTGACTGAGGTCATAAGTGAAATCAGTATTGAGGGCAAGACTAGCAGCTGTAACAACTGTAATAGCCCACCAAATTATATTAAAGGACTCAAATAACATTAAAAAAGAGGAACAATTGAATTACTTTATTCGAGCATATTATGCTGAATCAAACAAATACAGGGCTTAACCAGAGGTCTTGAATGTGCTTATACTAAATTTAGTGTATGCCTCACTTTAATTATGCACTAAGCCACCAGCTATCTAAACAATGGAATACATTATAGGGAAGGGCTGAATTTTGGTGATTGTTAACATTCAAATATAAATATGACACCATTTCAAATGAATTTGACAAATGCCACAAACCCAAGATATATACATTTTTTTACATTTCAGATATGTTGAAGTGAATGCTGTCACAAAGGTGGTATCAAATACTGTATTCTCAAGCAACCTTCTTGCTGTCGTTCAGAAAGAGAAGCGGGGGGGGCACACATTTTGAAATATCTCTACAAGCTCCTCTGTGTTTACCCTTTTCAATTACTCTTTTAATACCAATACTAACCCACCCTTCATGGTTTTAGGTGTCCCGTCTTATTCCTGAGATTGCTGTTTGCTGCCATTTGGAATGTAAAGTGTAATTCTGATGACGACGTTATGAAGCTATTCAACTAACAAGAGGGTGCAACTGCACTGTTGAATTAAATCAAGAGCTGGTTCAAGGTTTTTAAAGAACTGATACGGCAGTACGTGGTTTTTGTGTCATGTCTGCATCCTCATGAAAACTGCGCCCCTTATGTCTTGCCTCTACAGTATGTTGTCAGTAGGTGGGGAGGGGAAGTGACTTCCAGCCTTCCATTCAGTGAAGGTTTCTCTCAGGCCCAGGAGAGGGTGAATAGGTTAAGGTAGCTCCTCCTTGCTCGGGAGACCAGCTCTCCTGCTTTTTCCAACTGCTGGGAGCTCTGTGGAGCCAAGAGGGAGAGTGCAGTCCTCATTCTGGTGAGGGGACGTTTCCAGGGGCGGGGGAAGCAAAAATCACATGTTTTAATACAAGTGTGGGGGTGACAATGTCCCAGTCTCCTTGTGTTTCTTAATATTTACAGTCTTGCCCCAAAATATTGGCACCCTTGTAATTCTGTCAGAAAATGCAACCCTTCTCTCAGAAAATTGTTGCAGATGCAAATGTTTTGGTACTCACACGTTCATTTCTTTGGTGTGTGTTGGAACAACACAAAAAAACAGAGAAGAAAAGTCAAATCTGATACAATCCCACACAGAAACCCAAAAATGCACTGGCCAAAATTATTGGTACCCTTAATATTTGGTAGCATCCCATTTGGAAAAACTAATAGAAATCAGTCGCTTCCTGTAACCATGAATTAGTTTCTTACCCCTGTCTACCAGAATTTTGGACTACTTTTCTTTTGCAAACTGCTCCAGGGCCTTCAGATTTGAAAGAAGGATTTTTTTTTTAAAGCCCACTTTTTAACCAAAACAATATGCACTTAGCTGTGTAGGCAGATATTTTTAAATTGGTTTCAAGCACACTTAACCCAATGCACACATCAGCGGAGAGCAGGAAGTTGGGAAGGATATGTCTATGAATAGTAAATGTGTACCTATATGTTGTATGCTTTGCTTCCGTATGTAAACCACCCTAAGTAGAGTTTCACTACGTTGGACAGTCTAAAAGCTCAATAAATAAATCAATATGTATGGAAGGTGATGTGTGTGTATGAACTGGGGTGTATCCATGAGTTTGCATTAAAAAAATGTCTGGAGATTGAACAGGGGGCCTATGGCAATCTGCTGTTCAGAAGTTAAACTGCTAATTTACAAACTCAAACTTCCTTCTCTTCTTCCTTCTGGCTCTTTTATTTTAGTGTTATTTCAGATTAAACACAATGAATCAATTTTAAAATCTTCTTGATGACCATTAAAGAGGGGAGGATTACAGTATTTTTGGCCAGCGTGGACCAGTGGGGATTCTGAGATTAGGTGTCCAAAGGATTATTTTCCCCAAATCTTCTGACCAACACATCCTGTAGAGTGATATATATTCCTGCCACCCCCTGGGATACATCCTATATTCAAGGTGGTTTATTATCCTATGAAGTGAAGAATGCAAGAAGACATAATGTGGGCAGTTATTATTGTTATTACCAAAAAATAGCCTAATTATGGACTTACGTGGTATGGAATATTGATCACAGATATAATGTATGAAGCATTTGTTATGGATTTTTTGTAGCAGATACTGTGACAGTAAAAGAACACATATGCACATACACACTCTGGGCAGCTAGATCTGATGGGATTGACCAAGGGCTGCTCAAGTTAAATAAATTAAATTGTTTAATAAACCTATGTTAAATAGAATATCAAAACTCTGTCGTCAACTACATAAAACTAACTTTGGCATTGGATGGCAATTGGTATGATCTCTAATTTTAGCTTTTTTTTAAAAAAATGATTTCAGTGGGAGAGATTTAAGCATATGCTTGATAGTAATATAATCCCAGTGAAATGAACAGAACTTCAATTTAGATGCAATGTATCCAGGATTTTATGTCATTCCCCTTTCTGGGAAATAGCTAGTTTTAATAACTAGAACTTGCCAAGTCCATTCTATATCACCAGGCAAAAAGAATTAAAGCAAAGCTTAAGTGGAAAATAATGAAGTTTTTCTTCCCTAAATTCTTTTTTAAAAACTAAGATTTTGCAATCTTGTAATGGTTCTATAATCCAATGACCCAGCTTACATTACTTTATCTTTATGAAGGTGATAAAAAAATTACATCCTTCACTTGATTATCAATTCTAATTTTATGAGGATCAAGAATTGCAGACTTGCAAAGCTTATGTTCATGTTTATATGCATACACGTTTAAGTGCCAGCAGATGTTCTCTGATCAATACAACTCTGGAAGTGTCCTTGGTTGTAAAAGCAAACTGAGAATATTTAATTACAGGTTGGCTATGACTGATGATAATCAGCGATAACGGTACAATACAGATTGCCACTGTGGTGAGGATTTATTTTATTTTATTTTTTGCTTTGGAAATAAAGTATTGATTTTATCCACATCACTGAGACAAACTCTATGATTTAGGCTCTGCAGTGCAATTTATGGAAATAGGAAGGGGCTAAAATTAAGTGCATCAGGCACACTTGACTGCAGGGAATTTTTCTACACAGCCCAGATACTCCATAAGGATATTGACTCCCCTAGAGAAGTGTCATTGACTCATGCAGCTTGTGTTTTCTCTGATAACTATCATCACACAGAAGATTTGTCTGCTGACTAGCTCAGTGGTTTAGGTCTCTGGCTATGGAGCCAGAGGTCGGGAGTTTGATTCCCCCACTGTGCCTCCTTGACAGAGAGACTTGACTTGATGATCCATGAGGTTCCTTCCAGCTCAGCAGTTCTTAGATGATGATGATGATGATGATGATGATGATGATGATGATGATGATGATGATGATGATGATGATAAGGAACCTTTTGAATTTACTTGCATTTCTAATTGTGTGTCTCTATTTTTGTTGTTTGGCAGCACTGATTTCAAGGGTAGAGACAAAAAAGGCCAATTTCATTCACTGCATGTGGAATAGCAATCATGCAAAAATTTCCTCTACTCTTCTGGCTGGCTTTCTCACAACCAGTTCCACGGTAGCAGGACAACTACATTTATGATGGACAGTGGAAAATACTTTATTTGTGCAGTTGCCGTTGGAGACTCTCATAAGGCAGTAGGATTCCATCCCAAGCATTTAGAATTCCACAACCTAAAAACACCTATGTGAGATAGGCAAGAAAACAGCAAAGCCACCAACAACTAAACTGAACCATCTTGATGTCCCTCTGATCTCAGTCGGAGAGAGCAGAGCACTCATTTAGCTCTCACATTGAAACTAAGCATGCTTACTTTGATTGGGAGATCACCTCAGAGGGGAGCACCTTTGCCAGATGTGGGGGCCAATTTTCTGCCCTTGGGACTCTCCAGGGGCCACATGAATAGCTAGAAAAAGCCCAAGGCACAAAGAATGAAATCAAAAATGGCTAAAAGCCCAGGTGGGTATTTTGGGAAGTTAATACTGCAAAGATATTACTGCAAAGTTAATACTGCAAAGCCGCTCAGAGTGGTAGAATATACCAGATGGGCGGGATATAAATTGATTGATTGATTGATTGATTGATTGATTGATTGATTGATTGATTGATTGATTGATTGATTGACTGATTGATTGATTGATTGATTGGTTGATTGATTGGTTGATTGATTGGTTGGTTGGTTGGTTGGTTGGTTGATTAATTAATTAATAAACAAATAAAGATATATGTGACCTATTTAAAAGGTAAATCATCACTCCTGGAGGTTTTCAAGAGTGGCAAAGAATGAATGAATGAATGAATGAATGAATGAATGAATGAATGAATGAATCTTTCTTTCTTTCTTTCTTTCTTTCTTTCTTTCTTTCTTTCTTTCTTTCTTTCTTTCTTTCTTTCTTTCTTTCTTTCTTTCTTTCTTTCTTTCTTTCTTTCAAATATTTTTGATGGTGATACCAAGATATCTGGGAGATTAGGACCATAAAAACAAACTTGTGGACCACACACAGTTCCAACACTGTACTTTGCCCACCCTGTTCTAGTTACTCACTTACAAAGAAACCTAATGGATGGGAACAAAGGTCCATCAACTCAAGTAATGTACTTCAATTACAGCTAAAGGGAAGATTCTGGGGAAACTATAGCTGCAACATTGCTGGTCACATAGCTCAGTGATTTAGTTATCTGGCTGCAGAGACAGAGGTTGGAAGTTCCATTCCCCACTGTATCTCCTGTGAATATTTGTTTGTTTGTTTGTTTGTTTGATTTGTATCCCACCCATCTGGTCTATGCAATCACTCTGAATAGAACCAGCTTGTGTGGCCTTGAGCAAGCTGCACAGTTCCATTCCTGTGCAGAAGAAGGAAATGGTAAACCACTTCTGTGTACTGTATTCTCTCCTTAGAAAATCATGAAAAGACATGCCATAAGTCATTATTGACTTAATGACACATGTTTATTATTATAGCTGCAACTCCCTTCCAACATTTCCTTTGTAATGTATTGCTTTTCAACCTGTGCATTCTCTGCTGCTATGGTGCCTCAAAGCTGTCAACAAACCCATCCTTCATGATTTTGTCCACACCTCCCAGAACAACCCTCTCCTGTCAACATGGTCATGTTGGCTGTGGAATTCTGAAAGTTGCAGTCCAAAAAGTAACTTTTCCAAGCTCTGTGTTGCACATTCTTTGCCCTGAACATAAAGCGACTATCATGTGTCACATAATGCTAGCAATGCTGCCATCTAATGGAAACAAAATGTGCATTTAGCGTCTGAATCAAGAGAGCTGATGCACAGATGTGCCTGGGGAGGCAGCTCTTAATACTGAATTTTATTGGTGTACATTGGTGATCCCAGTTAGGTTAGACAAACTATTCACAATTTTTAGGTGAGAAAGTGATGGATGCCTCATCCCACATAGAAAAAGTGAGAAGACTGGCAAGAGTATCTTATTCCAATCTTGAGCAATGAGACATCATCCTCTGTCACACCTGAGGCAGCAGGTTAACCAAGGAGATGTTGCATGTAAGCTACAGCAGAAACCTAGGAGGCTGGCACTATTGTCTCTACCATCTGCCACCAAAGCCTATCACCTCACTCTACCTTTTAGCAGGGCCCAGCTGTGAGGGAGATGTCAGCACAGATGCCTCTGGTGGACTGTCTAGCCCTGGCCCAGGGTCCCAGGAGAGCAATGTGCCTGCCTTGCTGGGGAGACAGTATTGAGCAGACCTCCAGCAAAGAACTGAACAATGCAGTCTGTGGGCCACCACTAGAGGAGATCTTCCATTTCCCTAGACTGCACAACACAAGTGGAGGCCATTCCCACCAAAGTAAGGGATAAAGAGCCAGGGGTTACCCAAGGCAAGGCCAGTCAGCAGCAGAACACCCTCTGGAGGAGGAGCCAGCCTTAGGAGGAACCTGGGGACTTGCTGCTATAAAAGTCATGCTGGA
The DNA here is from genome assembly GCF_051106095.1 of Pogona vitticeps. Taxonomy (NCBI): domain Eukaryota; kingdom Metazoa; phylum Chordata; class Lepidosauria; order Squamata; family Agamidae; genus Pogona; species Pogona vitticeps. The sequence goes on along the minus strand of NC_135788.1, from coordinate 35,733,950 downwards.
GCAGGTAGAAGGGCAGACTGAGCCGGAGGGAGTTAGGATAGAGTCTCCTCTAGTAACAGAGGAGGAGAAAGAGGAAGGGAATGGGGGGGTATGTTGCAGAGGAATTGGGGGAAGCATAACAAGCTGGGGAGGTGGATGCTGAGCACCCAGTACCTTCCTAGAAGATGAACGACATAATCATGTAATCTGGATTCTTGGATAGGGGAGTTAGTAGAGTTACAAGTCCCGAAGGCTGGGAGAGCCTAAATTCCAATATCTTTGCTCAACCTATCCTAATTTCTAAGGGAAAAGACATGCCCAGTCAAGGCTCCAAATTCCTGGGGAGACCCAAGGAAGAGAACTCACCCTCATGCAACTGTGGTGCAGGAGATGATGGTGTCCGAACCCTCACCTGCATCATCAATAGGAGGAACTCCAGTGGGATTTGAGGGAGCTGTGATCTGAGGAGCAGGGACCCTGTTACTTGGTGTGCTCTGCCCTCATTGCAGTTGTACCAGCCTTCACTTCTCCTGGTGTCAAGTTCCAGAGGCCAGTGTCTCCCACCAATGAGATGAACTGTAGACATATATCCCCTAGTGCAGTCAACTGGGGGAACTGCAAAGAGAAGGACTGAGCCAGGGCTAGTGGAGTCAATTAGCCCTGAGGTTGGTCTGTTCACAAAGTTGTTGTTGGTTGATCCCCTGTCTCACGTTTCAATAAAATCAGTTGTTTTTGTACAAGCTGGTATGAACTCCCCGGATCTGGAGATAGAGGAGGGGCCATCTGCTGACCACGGACGCACTTTCTCTGTTCTTCCAAATGGGCAAGGAACACCTTTGTGATCAATATGTATTTAGAGATTAGATTCCAAAACATGGCTTACCTGAAAAGGCTGACTAATGCATTACAGTGGACCCTCTACTTAAGGAATTAATCCGTATTGGAATGGTGGCTGCAAGTCGAAAAATCTGTAAGTCGAATCTCCATTGACCTACAATGCACTGAAAACCGATTAATCCCATAACCAGTGGTTTTTATTCTATTTTTATTCCATTTTGTTTTTTTTCTGGTCTGTAAGTCGATTCTCTGGCTGCAAGTTGAATCTAAATTTTGCAGCCAGAGAAGTCTGTAACTCGAAAAGTCTGTAAGTCGAGCCGTCTGTAAGTCGAGGGTCCACTGTAACTCAATTTTACTAGCATAATTTATAGGGGTTTCCCCCCCCCAAATTAAAAAATTCCAATTCCCCCATGCCCCAAAGTTGCTGAGACTACCTTGGGATGCCTTTTGTCATGGGGAAGCCACTGTGGACTGTGGGATGCGGAAGAAAGTCTTTACTTTCCAAAAATTTGTGCCATTGAAATGATCTTCTTAGCAGTAGCAATTTTCAGAAATTAAAGACTCTCTCCCATCCTGAATTGTCCAACAGCTTCTCCATGATGAAACAGATTCCATGCGGGCATCAGGAGCTTTGAGGGGGTGGGAACTAGAAAACTGGAATTCCAGAACAACTGCTGCAGCTGACGACATCTTCAGCCTTACATGGCATAAGTTCTGTTACTGGATTTTAGCCACTATTTTACAGATCAAAACCATGAGCTGAGACTTTGCAAAAACTACATATTAGAAAGAAGTGCAATTTCAGGAGGAGCACATTCCTTCCTAGGAACGTGACTAACTGTAAAATGATAATTTGTAGGGAGGGAGGGAGGGAGGGAGGGAAGGTGGAAAGAAAGAAAGAAAGAAAGAAAGAAAGAAAGAACTTAAAGGAAAGTACAAATATCAATAGGTCCTGCTATAACCAGAATATATTAATCGATCTGCATCTAACTCCCCCGGAATACATATGCTTTGTAGGACTTCTAGGATTCAATGTGGCACCTAATTTTCCAAGACAGTTGCACAACTAGCTAGCTACTGGTGCTGACTACTGCCTACCACATATATTCCTTTCAAACGCAAAAGCCTTGGAAGGTTTGACTCATGCAAGAGTTTTACATTAAGCCACACAGAGTCTGTGGCAAAGAACTTGCACTCTGTTCTGCCTTCTAACTATACAGCACAGCTAATGATATACTCATCCATAATGAAAGCAGCTTTGTAATGACAGGGTTGGGCATTTTTGTGGCATTTCACACTTAGCCCACCCTATCAATTTGCTCCAGGCAAACACATGGCAACCATCTGTGGAGTAATGGGGTTGTCTGCCATTCGGAATATTATCTAACAAGAGGGTGGCATTTTATTTTTATGCACATTTATCCTTGTATAGAGGAGAATCACAAATATACTGACATTGTTTTTGGAAAGAACATAGAAGGAAAAAGATATAGACATGACAGCAAGACTCAATATTAACTTCTAATGTTGTGCTGGAGAACAGTTAGTCCTCAAGATGTTTGGACTGTATAACAAGTCATAGCCTTTACAGTTAACCCTTCTGACTGGAGCCTTAAAGTCCAAAACACCCCCCTTCCTGCTCTAATGTCTGGTTTACAATCCCACACTGTCATCTCAATGAGAAGAGTGCTTGGCAGGAAATGTGGTTCATTATACAGTAGTATATTAATTGGACTGTAAATCCCAGCATCCTTGGCCACAGACCACCCTGTTCATGCATTGAGCCCAAGTGGGTAGGGGCTTCACCCTTTAATACCCAAATAGGGTTGAAGTCTCTCATGGAATACAAATTTCAATATTGCTGCTGTACATTGTAGGAGGTATGCTAGAGCAGAAGTAGAACACATGCTTTGCATTAGGTCGACTTTCCATAGAGCCTGCCTCAATAGTTCTTAACCGTGAGTCACCAGACCTTGTTCGATTCAGCTTGCAGAATCCTCAGCCACCAGGATCTATGGCCAGGGATGCTGGGATTTGCAGTCCAGCAACACTAAGTCGATAAACACTACCCTTTTTGAAGATGTTCTCTATGAGAATGCTATCTAGTTTAAGTCTTGTTTTTTAAAAAAATAACACAGTGCAAGATGTGAGGGTAGGGAGGGTTGCTGAAGTTTGCTGTGAACAATTAGCAACATATTGGAGCAGCAAAAGCAGAAATCCCAGTTATCTCTATCTAGAATGCATCTCCCCCTTCCCTTTTTAATTCATTAATTCATTCATTTGTTCATTCATTCATGACAGTACAAGCACAAATGTCAATCCAGAAAATCCTGGGCCTGCAACAGAGCTCAGGATGTTGCATTCCAGAAACCAGTTCTGTCACTAATTCCTTCTCAGCAGCCAGATTGCTCTTGTTTTTATCATTGTGCCAGACCATGCAAGCCAATCATTGAATTCTGCTTTATTAATGCATGACTGGTGTGGGCAGTAAAATAGAAGGAAACACTCTCTGGTGGCTACTTCAGATAATGCACCTTGGAAAAGCTTACAATAACACAGAAGACGAAAATGGAATTCCTCCATTGCCACTTAGAATTTACAAGAGAATGGCATAAAACTTGAAAGAAGTCCTGTAAAAATACAGCTAAAATGCCTTAAATGGCTTTTAAAAAGCAATATTTGAAACTACAGTGGGGTCTTGACTTGAGAACTTAATCCGTATTGGAAGGCGGTTCTCAAGTCAAAAAGTCTGTAAGTCAAGTCTCCATTGACCTACAGTGCATTGAAAACCGATTAATCCCGTAACAGGCCGTTTTTGTTCCATTTTGGTTTTTTTCTGGTCTGTAAATCAAATCTCAGTCTGCAAGTCAAACCTAAATTTTGCGGCCAGAGAAGTCTGTAACTCAAAAAGTCTGTAAGTCAAGCCGTCTGTAAGTCAAGGGTCCACTGTAACAAGCTGTTACTTTTTATAGCTAATTCACTTAGTTTTTATTCAGTACACCTAAAAAGTGACATTGTTCATTACTCAAGCTGTGGTGTGGGTATGCAGTGTGGTGCCCAACAGCACCCCAACATCTCCCTTGACACTGCATATTTGAGGGGAAATGCAGAGGTCCCAGCCTCTTCATTTTTTTTCTTTTTCTTTGAATTTCTCTGGATTCCAGAAGAAGAAAGTGAGGGTCTGATCACACCAGCCAAATGTACCCCCGTTATACCCCAATTAGGTTGTAGCATAAATTTATGGTCACATGATGCATGGCGATGATTTAATCATTTCCCAGGCCAGCAGTGTATCTGTGGTTTATTTCCCCCTCACCAGGAGGGTTGTGTTATTTTGTTTTGATGACATATCAGATCATTCCTTACCTGCATTGCATGTGTGAATGTCCCTATCAGGTTTTTTTCCCCAATAACAAATCTCTAGGGAAGGCAGTGGCCATTACTGTCACACGACTGCCCTGGAATTAGTTTTTTAAAAAATGTTTTCATAGCCAGTATATTGATATGTAGGTAAATGTATGTCAATGGCTTTACAGCTGGGGCGGTCCCCCAACCCCACCAAGTATGCCAGTATAAATTACCAATATGTCAATATGTTATTATATATATTATATAATTATATTATATATACAAAGTAAGGGGCTTCACTGCCCCAGGAAACAAGAGAGAAAATAAATTAGTTTCATGGTGTAACTGGCCATAATGTTTCAAATAGGAAGAAATGATTCAGTAATGTTAAAACAAATGGGAATGTCCACCCTGGTATATCTACCAGCTGACCACAGTTCACTACAACAGAGATATAAAAAGGATCAATAGGACTGGGGAACATCTGGCGGGTATGATCAGGCCCTTTATGATGGCAAGGCCTCCAGAAACTGGCACTTTTCCTTTCAGCCACCTCTTCAAGCCATCTTGAAGGTGGGGGAAGGAAAGGAATGTAGAACAGGAAGATACCCTTAGCAGCTAATGTCTTGGGCATACAATGTATTTTTATGACGGGGAGCTATATGCCACTCTAGTGCCCGTAGAGCTATGCCTAACCTGCTAATGAGGACAGAAAACAGCAGAATGTGGATTCAATTAAAGAACTCAATTCCTGAAAATTTCTGAAGTAGCCACTACAGTTCTGCAGCAATGGTTTTATAATACTAGGCTGCTTCCAAACAAGACTTCTAAATTGTTCACTCATCCCAACTCAGGCACAGGATGTTATGGGGAAGCAGATGATAATAATCTTTCACAGTTACTCCTCTCATGTTTTTCTGCCACATCTATATGTTTTTAAAGCAAAAAGTAAGAAAAAGACAGAATACAGTGATACCTTGCAAGACGAAAATAATCCATTCCGTGAGTCGTTTCATACTGCAAAAATTTCATCTTGCGAAGCGCGGTTTCCCATAGAAATGCATTGAAATTTAATTTTTTTAAATGCAAAAAATTCATCTTGTGAAGCGCCACCATAGAAAAATTTGTCTTGCGAGTCACCAAAAAATCGCAAAATGCTTTCGTCTTGCAAGTTTTTCATTGCGCGAGGCATTCTTCTTGTGAGGCATCACTGTAACTGCACAACATATTTAGATTGGTACTGCTAGGAAACTGCTGCCTGGAAATAGCATTTCTCTGTCTTCTGGGGAAAAGACAATTTGCTCTTGTTAGAGGGCATATAAAGAGTTTTTGAAAACAAGCCATGGGCCTATAAGTTATGCTTTACACAAATCTATTCTTACAGAAATATGACAACAAAAGGATTTGAATGGTTAACGGAGGGGGCAAAATCTTCACACCTTTTTCATTGTAATTTATGACTGAAATCCTGTAGCAACTCAGGGGTAGAGGAGGCCCATTGAATTAATGGGATTTACATATTGACTCGTCAAATCTACTGATTTAATGGGCTTACTCTGGTTGTGACTTCTTCCTGGATTTCAGCCATTGTTAAAAGAACATTTTATCATAAGAAAAATATTGATCTTGCACTGATGAGAAAGGTCACTGTCAATTTCAGATACATGTCTTGAAAACTGCAGGTTTTCTTTTGGGGAATGCTCTATTTCAGTGGTCCCCAACCTTGGTCCTCCAGATGTTCTTGGACTTCAACTCCCAGAAATCCTGACCAGCAGAGGTGATGGGGAAAGCTTCTGGGAGTTGTAGTCCAAGAACATCTGGAGGACCAAGGTTGGGGACCACTGCTCTATTTCACTCACAAAATCAGTCATTATTTTCTATGCCAGATGTATGTTCGATTCTTTCATTTGGGATGGTTCCCTAGAGTGAACCATAACAATGTCTGGGTGTATTTTGATTGGTAAGTGTGGCAACCCCAGACCTACTGGAGTATCCCACCCTGTAGTTATGCTGCCACCAACCATTCCCTGTAAGGAGTCACACAGACCAGGAATGGATTTTAATAAACAAAGGAACAAGGTTTATTGAAACAACACACAGGGTAAATAAAAGGATCAGGTAAATAGGATACAGGAACGTGGCATAGTCCCAATCACACACATACAACAGCTTGGTTCCCACGGAACACCTTAAGGTAATGCACAGACCCTGAACCTATCAGTTCTGGCTACCTAAATAGAAACCTGAACCTATCAGGTATGTACTAACTGACAAACAGCTGTACCCAGTCTGACACACAGACTCCAACTCCTACTTCTCCACACAAGCTCCAAATATATATACAGTACAGCTCCTCCCCCCTGATGTCCCGCCTTCCACTCCCCATAGGATGGAACTTTCCCTCCAAACCCATGACAGACAGGTACCATCAGTGCTGTATGTGACACCTCCCCTCTTTATAAGTTGTTTTGCGGGGGAAAAGCTAAAGTGCTTTTCTCCAAAAAAACAACCAGGATCAAAACACAAAACAGTTATACAATATCATACACAATCCCATACTTACTCACTCTAGGTCAAACATATCATTTATGCATTTAAACACTAATATTTGCAATACATTAAGTTACCTTTATTAATACAAACCAAGCCTGTTCAATAAACAGGTACATTTAACTTTTGGTCACCAAAATATACATAGTCCATGGTTTCTTCGCCGTCTTCACTCGTCGGGTCTTCTTGACAAGGCGTCAGCAACACAGTTCATTGACCCTCTGACCACCTTCACTTCAAAGTCAAAATCTTGCAGGTTTAAAGCCCACCTCATAAGTTTACTATTATGGGTTTTCATTGTCTTTAACCACTGCAGTGGTGAGTGGTCAGTGCACAGAACAAAATGTCTTCCCCAGATGTAAGGTTTGGCCTTCTGAATTGCGTAGACTATGGCCAGGCACTCCTTTTCCACGGTTGCCAAATGTCTCTCACCTTTCTGGAGTTTCCTACTCAGGTAGGACACTGGATGCTGGTCACCATTTTCATCCTCCTGGCAAAGAACTGCTCCTACCCCGCTGTTAGACGCATCGGTGTAGATGATGAACTCCCGGTCGAAGTCGGGAGCACGCAGCACTGGATAATGGATGAGCGCCCCCTTCAACCTCTGGAACGCCTCCTCACAGTCGCTGGTCCACGGGATGCGGTCATCAGTCTTCTTCCGCGTCAGATCGGTCAGCGGAGTCACCATCTCGCTAAACCTCGGGATGAACTTTCTGTAGTAGCCCACCAACCCAAGAAATGATTTGACTTTTTTCTTGGTGTTAGGTCTGGGCCAATCACGAACGGCTTCTATCTTGGCCTCTAGGGGTTTGATCACTCCTCCCCCTACTATGTGACCCAAGTATTTTATTTCTGGGCTACCCAGCTGCAGTTTGTTCTCTTTGCAGGGCCTAAGCCAAAGCACTTCCTCCCCTGGGTTAAAGTGCCTCTCCCTGGCTTTCTGGTCATACCAGGTTTTCTGTCTGACCTTCTGAGCTTGCAGGTTTTCTGCTGCTAGCTCTAGGTTTCTCTTCAGGTCATTCATTAAAGTGTCTATATACGTCACAACATCTTGTGGGTCATCCTGGGTGATCTGCTCCCAATTTTGTTTGATTAAATCAAGTGGACCTCTTACTTTTCTCCCAAACAAAAGTTCAAACGGACTGAACCCGGTACTGGCTTGTGGCACTGATCGATAAGCAAACAAAAGGGATTGCAGCTTCTGGTCCCAATTGTTTGGATTCTCTGCCAAGTAAGCCCTAATCATGCGCATCAGAGTCCCATTGAACTTCTCCGTTAACCCATTACTTTCGGGGTGATAGGCAGTGGTTTCCTTGTGTTTAATTCCACAGATTTGCCATAACCGTTTCATGAGCTTTGATGTAAACGATGTGCCCAAATCTGTGATTATTTCTGAGGCAAATCCCATCCTGGACATATACCCCACCAAGGCATCTGCCACTGTGTTAGTTTCGATATTAGTCAAGGGTATGGCTTCGGGGTACCTCGTGGCATGGTCCACAATGGTGAGAATGAACCGGTTCCCCCTCTTTGTGGCCTTGGGCAAAGGTCCCACAATATCCACTCCTATACATTTGAACGGGGTGTCAATCACAGGCAAAGGGCACAACTTCGCTTTGGTCCTGTCACGGTTATTCCCCTGCCTCTGACACACATCACATTGTTTACAGAACTCCTTGATCTGCTTCCCTATTTCAGGCCAGTAAAAATTTTGTGTGATTCTCTGTTGTGTTTTGTTCACCCCTAAGTGCGCAGCAAACATGTCAGAGTGCCCCCTTTGTAAGATCATGGGGCGATACTTTTCAGGTACAACTAGCTGACTTCTGATCCCATCTCCCCCTTTTGAGATATTCATCAGGGTCTCTCTATATAAAATTCCCTTTTTCTCACGAAATCTCGCTGGGGTTTCAGGTGTTAACTGGGTGTCTGTCACCTTTTCAAAACACTTTCGGAGAGTGGCGTCTGCCTTTTGCTCTTGGCCAAATTTGCTGTCCGCGGTTAAGGTTTCTGCCACGGCTTCGGGACTAACCTCACCTGCTTTAACCTCGGGCTCTTCAGTACCCCCCTGAACTGTCCCCGTGGTAGCTTGTGAGCGTGTAATCACTAGCACCCGTTTCACATGTTCAGCCAGGTCATTTCCCACGAGCACGGCTGCTGGCAGAGTCGATGAAATCGCTAGCCGCCAAACTCCCCTCCAGCCTTGAAAGCTCACAGGTACCTCAGCTACTGGCAGTGAGATCACCTGCCCCTCAATCCCTGCCACCTTCAGGCTCTCATTTGGGATTATATACTTCCTAGGAATAATGTCTGGATGGCACAGGGTCACCTGGGAACAAGTATCCCTTAGCCCCCTATACTGATGGTCAAGTATTCCTAAGTCCACCCCTGCGGTCTCAAACAATTGCGAATCTGTCCTCACTAGTAAGCAGCGCTTGACCTCCACAAGAGGACCATTTTCCTCAGCCGGATCAGCAGATGTAACTGGTCCAGATTGAGTCGCCATGGTAACAGGCTCACTCAGTGGCAAGGAGCTTTGCTCTGTCTGGACACAGAACACAGCTTTTGGCTTGGTTCCACTCAAATCATGAGGTAAATTTCCCTTTAGCTGCTTTAATTTCTCACACTCTGAGATTAGATGGCCCTTTCCTTGACAGAAATAACATTTTATGCTGTACTTGAAGTCTTTCTCATCTGGTTTTGGTTTTCCCTCCAAAATCTGAGGTCTTGGTGGTTTCATGTCTGAGGGCTTCCCTTCAACCTGGGCCCCTCCCCCTTGCTGGTTTTTCCCTGGTCCCTGAGAGTACCTGCTGTAGGTTTCTTTGGGCTTACCCACAGTTTTCCCCTCAGCACCTAAGGGCTTCCTTATTTGGGAAATAAAATCTGCGATCTCTGCCGCTTCTGCCACCGATTTAGGTTTCCTCTCCCTCACATGGAACTTTAGTTCCCCATGCAGGACTGAATAAAACTGTTCCAGCGCTATCAGGTCTTTGAGCTGCTGGAAGGTCTCTGTCCCCTCCTGAGACAGCCATTTCTCTAGCAACCTCACCAGTTGAGCCCCCACTTGGGTAAAAGTCTGCTCTGGTTTTTTTGTGAGTGACCTGAATCTTTGCCTCAGCTGTTCCGCATTTATCCCATGTCGGGCAAACACCAGTTTTTTAAACTCAGCGAAGTCTTTCAGCAGTTCCACTGGCATCTCTGCATAGACTTCTGCCAGGCTGCCACTGATCAAAGATCGCATAATAGTCATCTTCTCAGTTTCCCTTACTGAGAAGTCCACAAACGCTCTTTCCACAAGGGAAAAGAACACCTCAGGGCAATCTCCCTTGTGGTACACAGGGAATTTCTTCAGGTCAGTTTTAGACAGGCTGCCTTCCCCATTCCCTGGGTTCCCCTCATTATTATTGTTATTCCCATTTCTACTCATTATCTCCAGCTTCTTCAGCTCAAACGCCATTTTTTCTAACTCCAGCTGTCTCTGTTTCTCTTCCCTTTCAAACGCCATTCTTTCTAAGTCCCACTGTCTCTGTTTCTCTTCCCTTTCCATCTCAAATTTTCTCTGTTTCTCTCTTTCCCTTTCCTCCATTTCCCTCACCCTCAGTTCATGCTGTTGGGCTAGGAGCATTCTTCTGAGTTCTGAGGTCAGTTCTCCCGTGCTCTCTTCCTGCACTGAGCCAAATTCCTCCTCAGAACCTTGGTCTCCCTGTGGTTCTCTCACTTCCCCCATTTCTGCCATCTGGCTTCGAGTCAAGGGCATAATCCCCCCAGAACAGGCTGCCTTCAAAAGTCATGCCTCAAAATAAAACGACGACTTTTTTCCTTTTGCCTCAGAAACAGCCTTCTATAGACTGCTGCTGTTCCTTCAGCACCAACTTGCAACTGTTGCCAGGCAGAATCCACCCCCTCTGATAGGCCTCTCAGCAGACAGGCTAGATCACTGTCACTTCACGCAGCTTTGCCTCAGCCCTTTCCCGCCAAAACGGGTTGCCTCAGAGCTCCCTAACCTAGTCCCCCCCAATCTGAGTTTGCACGTTCTTCCACTAGCCTACCTCCCCGTGAGGTAAGCCTAGAAGATTACCTACGCGCCCTCAGATCTTCCCTGACTAGACCCCCCTTGCTCTGGGCACACTTGCCAAGGCTTTGCTGGACCACTGGACAACTGGACCAGTCGTATCCCACACGCTGGACACCAATCAATGTGGCAACCCCAGACCTACTGGAGTATCCCACCCTGTAGTTATGCTGCCACCAACCATTCCCTGTAAGGAGTCACACAGACCAGGAATGGATTTTAATAAACAAAGGAACAAGGTTTATTGAAACAACACACAGGGTAAATAAAAGGATCAGGTAAATAGGATACAGGAACGTGGCATAGTCCCAATCACACACATACAACAGCTTGGTTCCCACGGAACACCTTAAGGTAACGCACAGACCCTGAACCTATCAGTTCTGGCTACCTAAATAGAAACCTGAACCTATCAGGTATGTACTAACTGACAAACAGCTGTACCCAGTCTGACACACAGACTCCAACTCCTACTTCTCCACACAAGCTCCAAATATATATATAGTACAGCTCCTCCCCCCTGATGTCCCGCCTTCCACTCCCCATAGGATGGAACTTTCCCTCCAAACCCATGACAGACAGGTACCATCAGTGCTGTATGTGACAGTAAGAAATCTGCATACATAGCAAAAAATATGTGAAAGCATCATGCAGCCATACACAAAACTTCTCATATGCTTGGACTCTGAAAGCCTTACCATCACCTCTATGCTATAGCAACCTGTTAGAAAAAGCCAGTGGTTGTCAGACTACGTTCTCAGAATTGCTCAATATCAAGACCAATTATTCTTCAACAATGTCCAAATAGTATGGCCGCTTAATGTTTTTCCAGGTATAGAAAATATGCAATTGTTTAAAAGAGAACAAAATGGAACATTGATTTACATAAAGTTTGCATCCTCTGATTTCTACTTTTACAAATCAATTTTTAAATTATTGCTATAATTTAAGCGGAAAGCAGGAAAAACTGTCTCTATGCATTCTTGGCTATTAAGAAATGCTAGCATTGCTCGTATGTGGGAGACCATTTGCAGCAGTAAGCATATGGATTACAAGTACAGTATATGGTTCCAGGTTCATCCTCCAGCTTTTCCCATTAAAAGGGGAACAGTTCCTTCAAGTCCTAAGGAACAGTTTCAGTTCAAGAGCAGATAATACTAGGCTAGATGGACTAATTTCTTTTTTGTCATTATAACACTTTGTACGTTCACAGGGCTGAGTCAAGGTATTCTACTCCTGGATGCTGCTGCTTCTAATTTATTGATTGTGAGCTTTCCAGGATGACAACTGATCCTTATTCATTACTGGGCGAGAAATGAGTTATCTTCTTTTCTGCAACAGAAGACAGCAGCAGAGCTTGGACAACAGCTCCCAGAATCTGCCAGCCTGTTTGGGGACTTTGGGCGTTGTCTGAACAGTAACATTTCCAAGCTCTGAGAAGCAGACTCAGGTATAGGGAGAATGGCAGGCAAGCTGCAAGCCACACACAATGTATTTCCACTTCTGCTCTTCAGGATCTGCCACCCAGTTCTGATGTATCCCACCTGATATTAGGGCTGTGCTTATAATATTCCTTTTCTGCTATCATCTAACCATTCCGATCTAACCATATCTAACCATTTATAAAACCATTTATATTATACTGCAAGAATGACAGCAAAACCTGCACTCTGTTCCTGTGAATCACTCTTTCTACACCATCAGCTGTTACGTAAGCAATTGCTCCATTTTTCATATAAAGCACCTTTTCCTCTTTCGGCTCAGTTTTAAACAATAAGTGGAAATGTTTCTGTTTGAAAGGTCAACTGGATAGGTATCTTAGTCAACCTTTAATTGTGGTCTGACTTAAAAAGAAAAAAGAAATGAGACCAAACCTAAAACGAATCTCCAAACTTGTGAGACAGGATTTAGGAATTATGTGGCAACAACAGGCCTTCAGAGCATATGAACTTCTGTTTATAGCCATTGATTTTTGAATCCATGGAAAAAGAAGTGCTGTTGTGCAGAATAACCAGATTTGTATTCGCGAAGGCTTTCATGGCCGGGATCTAATGGTTGTTGTGTGTTTTTCGGGCTCTTTGGCCGTGTTCTGAAGGTTGTTCTTCCCAGTCCATCCATTCAAAATGTGAAAAGACACATGCAGAACACATGCCTGTGGAAAGTACTGTTCTTCAATGGAGTTCCCATGTATCAAGGAATACACAGTTGCTTGTGATTAATTTAGTATTTACACAAGGGAAGGGGTTTATACATGGATGGCAAGCAGCAACTTCTAAACAAATCTGCTGCTGAAGGAAAAAAATTTCAGGAAGTGCTGAAGCAATGGGATGAGGTGATCTTGATTTGTTTACATCTGTGTACCTGCACATGTGTACACAAAAGTGCTGTACAGAAAATAATCCACAGAAGCTCCAGGATAAAATAATGATTGTCTTTTTACTCTGCTCAGTTAATATTCGGTTGGTGTTCATTCTGTTCATGCTAGTTTTGGACTGATCAGAGAGTAAACCTGTGATTATGTGCATGTGCTATTTTGGCATAAAGTTCTAGGAAGAGAATTTGCATCTAGCAAGCCTATTGATTCTGGCAAACAAATCTATATATTGTTTCCAACATCAATGCAAAACGTTTGGTCCATGTGGGATATTCTGTCTCCAATATCAAAGCAGCTGAGTTGGACAGGGCATCATTCATCTTGACTTGGGAAAGGGCTCTTTCATTTGGTTCTCTGCTTGAGGCAGCAAAATACCTTGGAGTAGGCCTTTAGTTCAAAATATCCTTCATCAGACCCTGGACATCAAATTCAATGTGATGGTATCTCACCACAAAATACTTATAGACATTTCCAAACCTCTAAATGCACATAGAATTGTTTCATTTCAGAGTATAGGTAGTTGTTAACCAATAAATAAAATCAGATATGTTAGACATCTTGCTGTCATTGTTTCCCCATTTTGGCAGCTATTGTAATGCAAGAAGATGCTAGCATCACATTACTTGTTCCACCCAAATATCATTAGTGTGTTTGTGTTGACAATAGGTTTGTAATATGATGGGAAAAGGAAGGAAGAACAAGCTCCTTGGTGCTTCCCTCTCCACTCATAGTTATATTCACAGCAGACAAAGGCCTTCATCACTTCTTCTGTTTCAAGGTCTACTTTCTGTCTCGGGAACATCTCACATATCCATCTTAGGCATCAGCAGTTTCTATGACAACAAAGATTGGCTGGATACTGTGCACATGTGCTCTTTTTCCAAATGGAGTGATCTTTAGGTTTAACTTCATCTAACTGATCACCAAGTGCTTGGATGAGGAGAAATGTGTGCCCAAGGAAAAGTGTAACCAAATGTAACTGGAGGTGGAACATGACATTTATGTAGAATACAGAATTTCAGCATCCTTCCCTGAAATCTTAGCTGTACTTTCTGAGACCATCTTTTATTATTCCACAATGATGATTTAGCAGTTGATCCTCTACTGCACCTGCTGTTTACTTACCTATATTAACAAATGATATAGAAACTCTGACAATCTAAACATATTCTTCTAGTCTATATGTATTATTAATATATACTTTCTTTAATGTACTTTAGTACTGATTTACGTGGATGATATTAACTCTATGACATAAATACTATTATTGTAATAGGACAGGGTAGATTTTCCTGTTGATCAGGAACAAGATTAACTGTGCAAATATCTAACTTTCTGCCAGGCATTGTACTTCTCTTAGCTGTTAGAGGTGTAGCAGCATAATCACCACAATTGATCTACATTCAACACTCAGATCTGCTTAATGGGGTCACTTATTCTAAAGGTTTAGTTATTGGTCTTACCTTACTTGTGTGTGGCAATATTGTATTTTGATATATATGTACAGTGGACCCTTGACTTACAGACGGCTTGACTTACAGACTTTTTGAGTTACAGACTTCTCTGGCCGCAAAATTTAGGTTTGACTTGCAGACTGAGATTTGACTTACAGACCAGAAAAAAACCAAAATGGAACAAAAACGGCCTGTAATGGGATTAATCGGTTTTTAATGCACTGTAGGTCAATGGAGACTTGACTTACAGACTTTTTGACTTGAGAACCGCCTTCCAATACGGATTAAGTTATCAAGTCAAGACCCCACTGTACTATGACACATTATGCATGAATTATGATTTCCTATGATGATACATTTTAATGTTAATCCTGTATCTTTTAAAGCAGTTCATTTCACCAGCCAGAGCTTCAGATCAACTAGGTCTTACAGCTGCAATCTAGACTCATTTCTCCTATGTCCCATTGGTTTCGATCATGTTACAGAGCATGGACAGAGTTCTTACTCCAGTCCTCTGAAGATGCCGGCCACAGAGACTGGCAAAACATCAGGAAGAGACTGTCGCAAAAAGAGAGAAAGAGCAGGTAGGCCAGAAGGGGTTATAGTGATTTTTCCAGGTCCCTCAACATGTTTTAATATTTGCTTTCTTTTTTCCCCCAACCTGTGATAGCGCTAGATCAGTATTACAGATAGAAAAAATATATAAATCATTCAGACTGCAAGATTACCCTGCAGCCCTGAAATCTGTAATCATGGCATCAAATCCAATACTTGACAAACCCCACAGACACAATTTACTCTGACACACAAGAGCACACATGCAAATATGATTCAAAATAAATATTGTTCATAATCAAGTTAAAATAAAGAAGTCCCTAGCAGGTGTTTTTTTAAATTAAAAAAAACCACTCACTTTCAGAACAACAACAACATGCTACTCAACCAAAAAAAAAAAATGCACACAGCTGTATGTTGTATAAACGTATATTTTTAAACTGATGTCAAATGTGCTAAATCTGACACAAACCTAGATGAATTTCGACATGTAACCGCATCCTGAGTTATAGTTGCTCATCAAACTTAGCTCCAGCTGACATCCCCAGGGTTATGCATAAGGCTTCATCCCTCTGGAGATACTGGAAAAGCCAAAGTAACAAGGTGGTCAAGTGGCCCAACCTGTACACTCAGTCCAGTCACATGACAGACATGTCTAAGATAAACCACTGTTAGCTCCTAGAGAAGTACAGAACAGCAGAGCTCATCTTAATCATTCAGATACAGACAATAAAGTCCAATGAGGTACTGATTACTCTGGACCCAGAGACTGGTTGGATACTTCGTTGAGTTAGGTATCTCGCTGCAGACCCAGAAGTTGGGAGTTTGATTCCCCACTGTGCCTCCTGGGAGAACAGCCAACCGGTGTGGCCTTGGGCAAGTTGCACAGTTCTAGGATGCCCCCAGAAGAAGGGAATGGTAAACCACATCTGTGTATTCTCTACCTAGAAAGCCCTGGGTAGTGTTGCCATCATTTGGAATTGACTTCATGGCACACAGTTATTATTATTAGTGCTTATAAAAGTTCTTGCTTTGGACTGCAAATGCTTGGAGAAGTCTCCCATCCTAAATGGCCACTGACTACACTGGCTGGGGGACTGATTTAGTCCAAAATGAAACATTTTTCAGTCCATGTTTGGAATCCACCCAAGCCGAAGCACATTAAATATTTGAATCAGCAATTGTATTTGTTCAGTGAAGATGACAACCAGGATATGGTATAAGTCAATAAAAGTACAAAACAGTACACACGGAAAGAAAAGTTTGTACTTAATAAACAACTTTCACTTTCCACCAGTAACTGGATCAACAGTCTTTTTAACTTGATCTGTTTTACTTGTGTTTCTAACAATCCATTTCAACTAACAGTCTGTCATCCACTTAGATTCCACCTATCATTCTATGATATTTAATGTGCTTCGGCTTGGGTGGATTCCAAACATGGACTGAAAAATGTTTCATTTTGGACTAAATCTTACCTGTGTATGTGAAATTAATTTTAAAAATTGCAGTCAAATGTATTTTCTAATAAAGCACCACTGCAGCAATATTCCAATAATAATATATAATTTAGTTTTAGTTATTTATTTAAATAGTTAGTTATTTATTTAAATAGTTCTATCTCATGCTATATGCAAAGATTTCAGGTGAAGTACAAGCCTGGAAATAACACTATACAAATTATATTAATTACATTTATATCATGGCTTTCTTCATGCGAAGAAATAACCTATATATGAAGAAAGTCATTACGCACTGGAGTAAATTGCAGCAGCCACCAATTAATGAGTTCCCATTTGTAATCCCTTGTCACCCACCAACTCACATGACTGGTACATGACATGTAATACAAATATTGACTATCGGCAATATGCTGCTGCAGTTTACTCCACAGCATCAGCATAACTAATAGCATTCCAGCAGCCATTTAAAATAATAATACTAAAATAACAAATTGCAAGAATAAAAATATTGCAATGAGCAAGGAAAAAAACAGATAAAAATCTGTTTATATCCTGAAAGAAATTAGTGGTAGTAATACCATGTTTCCCTGAAAATAAGACAGGGTCATATTAATTTTTGCTCCAAATAAAGCATTAGGTCTTAATTTCAGGGGATGTTTTAATTTTTTTATGTATAACAATCTACATTTATTCCGATACAGTCATGTCATCTTCTGGTTGCTGCACAAGGGTGGAGGGCGGACTTTCACTTAACTAGGGCTTATTTTGGAGGTAGGGCTTATATTATGAGCATCGTGAAAAATCATACTAGGACTTATTTTCAGGTTAGGTCTTATTTTCAGGGAAACAGGCTAATTGTTGTTGTTGTTTTAGGAACTAGAGAATGAACCCCCCAGTTTCTCAGGACCCCAACCTGAGACCTGTCACCCTAGAAGTGTGTACATATGTCAACAAACAAATGCACTCAGTAAGTCCTATTCTGGTCTCAACATACATCAATTGCTATATGTGTGGCCAGATATCTTAAGTTACATCCAACCATTCTGGAGTAAATTCAGTCTTACATTTTATTCAAAAACGTATGCAGCACCTACAACTATTTCATTGTAGAAGCAGAGAACAGAAGGTTCAAGACAAATTCAGTTAATGGAAAGATAGAACGGTAGGATGAAGTAAAAAAGCAATGTAAATAGCATGGAGTATTCAGTGTGGTGTAGTGGATAGAGATGCAGCCTACGACTCAGGAAACCTAGGTTCGATTCCTCACATGGCCATGGAAATTCAGTGGAGGTGAATGGTGGAACTGGTAAAACCCACTCCTTAATTACCTCACTTACCTTGAAAGTCCTATTAGGGTTGCTGTAATTTCTTCTGACTTAATGGCACATAACAACAAAATAGTACAGCCTCCAAACTACAGTTAGAATGGCCTGTAATTTAAAGCAGTCGTGTTTTTAGATTGCTGTTATCTGTTCACTGTAAGTAAATGAAACCTTTTATTCTTTCAATGTCCCAGAGTGAATTGTTGAGACAGTAAGTGCCAGTTGATGAGAAAAAGGGGTGGACTAATCTGGGGAACTTGAAGCTAATTCTGCCCTGTGAATTCTTGCATTTCTGCTGCATCACAGAAGAATTTAACCAATATTCAAAACTCTGCAACGCTTTATTTCTTGGAAATAAATTTCAGAATGTAATAGTATTACTTCCAGGTAAGTATGGCAGAATTGCAATCTTAATCTGTAATGTAAAGTATAATTCTATGGTTTCATATATATACGCTGCACTGCAAAACTCTCTAGTTAGAACTGCTAGGAGTTAAATTAGTTTAACTTTGCCTGCAAGGCTATACACAGATAACTAGGAGTATGTCTCATTGAATTCAGTGGATTCTATGGAACAGATCTTATGTCTATTTCAATATCCACAAGACTACGCAGTTTGCCTGGATTGCTGGATTCCCTTCTGGTCATAATTTGGAATATCATTGCATAGTTCAGTCATGTCTTTCAGTCTTTAACTGAGCATATAAATCATGGAGGTTAATTAAGCACAGTGAAATTCATTTTTTTAAATCTAGACTATATTGGAAAGAGTATAATATAAGCTGGTCAATGCTTTGAATAAAACTCTAAAGCAGCCTGGTATATTAAATATGCTGGCCCTTACACTAACTCTGAAGTAGACAAAATAAAAAAAACACATTTCCATTTAGTGACTGACCTCAATCTCTGAATGAGGACCCCTGCGTGTTGCATTAGCAGGCCGGGCTCCATTACACCACCACACACTCTGCTCAGTCTACTGAAATATTGATTTTTCGGACTGCGCACACACAGTGTAAAATCAATATCCAGTACACATAGCAGAGTGGTTACAGTATAAAGGCCAACTCACTGGCATTGTATAAGGATCCATGGCCAAATATTGGGGTGGGGAGGGCAGGAGTAGAAAAAAAAAGGAAGGGGGTTAAGAAAAAGCAAACCTTAAATGTAAAAGCATAAAGAAAAAAAAGAAAACAGAAAAGGTGAAAATAATCATATGGATAAAGAAGACCAAACTGAAAGGAGTCTATATGAAGACAAAGGGATGGAAGCAAAGAGGAAGAAAGAGGTGAGAAAATCTTTGTCCAAAAATACTGTTAAATATACATGAAAATGTCAAGATGAGGATACATGAGGAAGACTGTGATTTAGACCTACTGTTAAAAGGCTGGTATGATGTGTGTAGGTGTACAAAGTAGCAATTAGTAGATAATTAAGACATCTATGACACTGAAAGACTTCAGAAAGTCAACTCATGCAGATATCCTCAGAAAGTTAAAAGGTAAGTTTAGTTGAGACAAATATTTCTGCCTATGCTTGTGGTTACATTCATGCATTGACAGCCCTGGATTTGGTGTCAAATGCAAATATTAGAAAAATACTGTCTTGTTTATTATTCATTTACTACTTCTTAATTTGTGTAAAATAGTAAGTTTGGCACTCATACCAACCCCATTGTTTAGTCTGTCCTCATTCATCATGAGTCTTTCAGAGGAAAAAAGAAGAAACATCCAGAGCTTGTTGAGATAATCGTCACTTTATTTCTAGCACACATATTTGTATACCTCTTAAATTTATAGTGTGGTGCAAGGAAAACTTGATTGGCTTGGAGGAAGCATGAGATAAATATTATATAAATAATCTTTAGGTATTGTAACATACAGGATTTGATGTACTGTATAGAGAATGTTCAGCAGTATATAGGAAGACATGGTAATGGCAACCAACCTCATAACCTTTTAAACAAGGAACTGAGCAGAAGATATTGTAAATAACTTGTCATTAGAAGCAGGGAGTCCTCAAGGGCAAATTGTATGTCACAGCAGGAGCTTCTCTTCCTTGCAAAATTTGCAAATTCACTGGCTTTGTTATTGGTCTTCATGATTTAAACATGCTATTCCTTCAAAATCTGATCTCACAAACATGAAAGTCTTCCTGAATTGTGTCTTTCCAGCACTAACACGCTTTTACTTCTGATTATGTGTTATTTATAATATCTACTTCTGATCACAAACCAATCACTCGAGGATGGGTTTGTTAATGCCTGTTACAATAATGTGTTGGCTGGATATCTCAGTGGTTTCGGTATCTGGCTGTGGAGCCAGAGGTTGGGAGACCAATTCCCTACTGCGCCTCCTGTGAGTAGAGCCAGCCTGTGGGGCCTTGGGCAAGCTGTATAGTCCCAGGGTGCCCACAGAAGAAGGAAATGGTAAACAATTTTTAGTATTCTCTACCTGAAAAACTCTGAAAATTCTAAACATAATTTAGAATTGACTCAACAACACATGATTATTACAATAGATTTTTGAAAAGAAAAATGAGCAAAACTTCACATACAAAGTTTTGAACAATATTACAGTGGTGCCTCGCATAGCAACAATAATCGGTGCAGCAAAAATCGCTGCAAAGCGATTTCATCGCTATGCGATATTAAAAAGCCCATAGGAATGCATTGAAACCCGTTCAATGCATTCCTATGGGCTTCAGACTCACCTTTAAATGAAAATCTTCCATAGGGCGGCCATTTTCGCTGCCCAGTAAGCGAGGAATCCGTCCCAGAAAACAGCAGGCGGCCATTTTTTTTACCCAGTGGCCATTTTGGAACCGCCGATCAGCTGTTAAAAAATCATTGCTTTGCGATGATCGGTAAGCAAAACAGGGTACCAATCATCGCAAAGCGACTTTTCCCTATTTAAAACATCTCAATGCGATCGCTTTTGCGATCGCAAAATCTTCATCGCTATGCTATTTCTTCGTTAAACGGGGCGCCTGTTAAGCGAGGCACAACTGTATTATTATTGTTTTCTGTTTTATTAAATTGCCTTTGTGCTATTTTTTATTGTTAGCTGCCCAGAGTAGACTTGAGTCTAAATGGGCGGGGTATGTATAAATAAATAAATAAATAAATAAATAAATAAATAAATAAATAAATAAATAAATAAAGGAATAAATAAATAAATAAATAAATAAATAAATAAATAAATAAATAAATAAATAAATAAATAAATAAAGGCAATGCACTAGTGATCAACATCTAAAGCTGGAGAGCATACAGTACGACAAGCGTCCTAGCCATATGTATTTTGTTGTCCGTTGCTGGAATACTAGATCAGCTGCAACACTAATACTCTTAGCTTATTTTAGATGGTTTTTATGGTTCCCCCTTAAGGAAACGGTCACTGCTTACCAGCACAGTAATGTAGGATCAACACTGTGCAAGGAATGTCATTGCACATTACCACCCTGGTGGGACTTCCTGCTCAGACTAAGTTCACCAGGATATAGGCCACATCATTTACTTCGGAATGTGATGAACCAGCCCTGCTCATTCTGCTCATTCTTCTGAATGGGGTTTGTGACTTCTGCATCAGCATCATGCTCCAATGGTATGGAATGACAATCACTACATAGCAGTCAGACCATCATATCCAGAACTGTAGCACCTACTTACCTTGAACACCATGAAGATCTGCAATTTCCTCTGGGCAGGAAACTCCCTCCACAGATGCAGATCACAATTATTCTACTCCTTTCTTGTGTCTATAATTGTTATGGTGAATTTGACACCCAATGCTGAAGCATTTGATGACAACCCTCACTCTACTTGGCCCAGCCCTTTTGCTTTTGCTCATGCTTGTGGAGCTGTAATGCATCCTGCAATTGCTATCCGCATTAGTCAAGATCAAGCAGTATATTTTCTTATACGGGATGCATATGTGAGTGAATGCTCAGTTTTCCATCCTACTAAAATATTGGAAGGTTTCATTCCATTCTGAAAAAGAAAATTCTCTTTGCTTTAACATCAGATGAGAAGTTTTAAAATTTCTGTATCAGATCAGCCTAAACAAATTTGCCTTGGAAGATAGATTTTTAAAATCTCTATTTGGACTACAATCCAGTATTTGAAAAGGGCAAACATTGGATTCAAATAACAGAATTTAGAAGTAACTAGTTAAAAATACTGTAACTAGTTGCTTAGTTAATTCTTTTTGTAGTAACTAAGGCATTACTAACTTACTTGATTGTAAATTAGTAATGGATTATGCATTGTGGCATACCTGTAACATCGTTACTTTTATAGTTGTAGTCTCTCTAATGCTGGAGGGATATCCCATGAGTGAAGTGCTGGCCTGTGCTATGACCATGTTCTGTCATGGCCCAGTAATTAAACTGCAGTACTGCAATCAAGACTCTGCTCATCATCTGTGTCTGATCCCAGCAGATTCAGGTAGCAAATTCAAGGTTCACTCAGCCTTCCATCCTTTCAAGGTCAATCAACTGGGGGGGGGGCAATGTGTAGCCTGCATAATAGTGCCTTAAACTCTATAGGGCAGTACATAAGCAACACACTTTGTTTTTTGCTTTATTTTATGTGTGTTTAAACAACAACAAAGGGGACAAGAGGAGAGCTTGTTTTGTACCACAGGCTTGTATCATCCAGATTTTTTAAAGTATCTGAAGCTATTGAGAGGAAAGTGAAGGCTTACTTTTTAACATCAGTAGCAAAAAAGAAAAAAACTAGAACCACGATGCTGGATTAGAATAAGACTATCTGGCTCATAATTCTGTTTACACAGGACCGGATCAGAACTATACACAGTAAACCAGGTGATTCTGCACTATGGATACTCTACAAACAGTACAATATCAACTTTTTAATTGTTAATTACATCCAACACAGCATATACTCTTTTTTGCCACTCCTACATAGTAATTTAGCATTTTCACTGAGCAATATAGCACAATATCACAATCCCTTCTTGACTAGCCACTGCCAGTTCAGGTCTGATCCATGTATATATGAAGAGATTTTATTATTATTATTATTATTTTTTGCCCAGCATGAATCACTCTATACATGCTTACACTGAATCTCATTTACTGCCCATTCACCTGGCTTGGAAAGATCCTTCTGGAACGCTTCACAATCAGCTTTTATTCTATCACCGTACATCTTTTAGTGTCATCAACTAAATAATTTAGTTAGACTACTCACCCATAACTCTTAATTCATAAACAAGTTAAAAAGCACCTGTCCCAGTACAGCTCCACAAGGAACCCACTTTCTGCATCCTATTCCTTAGCTAGCATTTCAATCCATAAAAGGACTTATTTTCTTTTTCTGTGATGAGTCTGTATTAAAATCATTATGGAAGTCAGAGTAAACAGGTCACTCTGTCCACATTCATTGACATTTTGAAAGAACTCTAAGATGTTAAGACAGGACTTAATCCTTGCAGAAGCCATTTTACTTTCTTTTTCAGCATGACACCTCTATATGCTTGTCCATTTTATCCTTCATAACACTTTCCACCAATTTTGCCAGACTGGACGTGAACGTAATTAATTTGTACTTTCTTGGATTCTCCTTGAAACCTTCTAAACAATTGGGTCTTACATTGGCTATCCTACAGAATTCTGGTATATAAGCTAATCTTGAGGGCAAGTTACATATTTTAGTTAGAAGGCATTCTATTTATAAGTAGTGTGTTTTTGGAGTACCTTGAAACTATAACTAATCACTTTTTAAAATTACTTCTAATCTGATTATTTCCTAAAAGTAGAACAATACAAATCTATAGGTTTCCGATCATTTCATTGCCACCCCTGTAATTTTATTATCATTGTACCTAGGAATGAAAGAGTGATTGGAAGTGTAAGAAATAGCTGAATAGCTAAAACATTGTTTTGACTAATAAACTATTCACTGATAAACTGTTAACTATGGTTAGGTGCCCTGGCAATCTTGGCTATAGGAATACTGTTAGCTGCCATCTGTATTTTATGAATTTCATGCATGCTAGTCTCTTCCAGAGCAAAAGTAAGCCCAAATGCAATCCCTCAGCACTCCTTCACATCTTTTTTTTTTATAAAATAACATTTTAAAATAACGTTCTTTTAAATAAGAAAAGTGGTCTTTTCGGTGTGTGTGGTCCTGATCTTTCTGGGGATGGATGAAAGAGTAGCATGATAAATACAGTAGGAGACCACTGTTGACAACCCATGACAATGGGTGAAGAAAGACTGAAGAGGTGGGATTTTCACTCACCCACCCCTCCTTTGTCCATCTAACAAGCCCATTTAGTTTAAGGGGAAGTGAAACCAACCTGGAGGATATATTAGGGGTCTCCTACCAACTCTCCTCAGACCAAATAAGCTACCTGGATGAGTAGTGAAATAGTCCAGTTGCCATGATTTATCTTCCAGGTAACCTCACCTGGATGACTGAGAAACTTAATGATGTGCATGTACAGCTCCCAGATGTCTGAAGGTTGCTCATTTTCTTCTAGAACCATACAGCATGATTCTCTTTTCACAGTACTTTTTATACGCCTTTAATTGGGAAGGGTCTGACTATTTTTTCCTTTATGCTGGTGGCTGTGCCTTCATTGGAGCTATTTGAAAGGAAAAGGCTCAGGTATGCCGATGAGATAGAAGTAGTCACGCATACCAAAAGAAACCAAAGAAGTAAGAAGGTAGAGCTGTGACAACTCTAAGCCCAATTTTGTATTCGCATGCCAGCTCTTAAGCCGGTTCGAAAGTGAATGCGCGGACCGGCAACTTCTGTGGTCCCAAATCAACCAACTTTTATTGCTTTATTAAGGGCCTTTGCTGAAGTGAGGGAGCAATGCATATTTATGAGCCAAACAATCTTAGATAACTTTTGTGAAAAAAATTCCTGACTGGCTACTAGAATCCTTAACCATGACAAGCTCTTTGACAACAGTAGAGGCTCGTGACGCAGTGGTTAAACCGCTGTACTGCAGCCAAAACTGTGCTCACAACCTGGGGTTCAATCCCAGGTAGCTGGCTCAAGGTTGACTCAGTCTTCTATCCTTCCGAGGTTGGTAAAATGAGTACCCAGCTCGCTGGGGGGGCAATGTGTAGCCTGCATAACTAACTTGTAAACCGCCCTGAGAGTGCTTGAAGCACTATGGGGCAGTATATAAGCAGCACACTTTGTTTTGCATGTCTCAGAAGCTGGCAGAAGTATGTGTGATCATGCAAGTCAACTTAGACCCTGCCAACTGTTAATATATCTTACCTTGTATTCATTGTTTTGTTACTGGTATGTGCACTAGTCAGCACAAGAACTGGGTGTAGGCCTACATTTATCAAGGTTCCTCTTGTGTGGAATGCCATCTCCTAGCTATTTTAGGTTTCCAGGAATTGCTACACTCTTAAAAGCACATACTTGTGCTTCCTTTTTCTCAACAATAATTTGTAATGCAAAATGTAGTATAGCACACCCCCATCTTCATTTTGTGCCTACACATTATACGATCAACAGACTAATGGGCTGTGGCAATTAGTTTGATAAAAATCAGATTTAGGCCACTCATATCTTGCTTTCAGCATTGTTTTCTGTATATCTACATAATTTCTTAAAGGATGATAGATTATCTAATCTTGCAACTATTTAGGCCAGGGAAAGATAACTGCAGCCTCCAGATGTTGGAGTGTATGTCCCATTAGCTCTAGCTAGCCAAAGCTGAGGTATGATGGTGTTTTTAATCCAACTGGAGGGCCATGGTTACCTACCATGGATTATTTAAATGAACTAAAGTATTTAGAATTCAGTGAAGTTACTTGCATTAACTTGTTTTTTTAATCCTATACGTGAATAACACCAGCTGACAGTTCTAAATTTTGTTGAAATTTCTGCTATGGTGATGGAACTTGGGATATGCCACCAGCATGACATATACACTGGTGATGCACTGTACCAGTGAAGATACATAACCAGAAGGGCCAGAACTGGGTAGAGTTTTATTTGAGATGTGGGCAGAGCAAGGAAAGGTTTGCAAGCTGTTATCTTCCAGATCTTCACCAATGATGCATTGTTTCTCATCACTATGAGGAGGATTTCTATATTTTTCCCCTGCAACCTATGTTTGAGTTTATGGGGGGTGTTGAACATGTTTATGAGCAATATGGTGATAAAAGCCAGATTACTTATAAACATGTTTGAACCTGCTTATCGGTTTGAATGTAAATTGCAAAAAAATGTGAATGTCATAGAAACCCTCCTACTACTCATCACCAAAATTCCTTCTGACCCTGGTAAAAGGTATTTCCCATATATTAATGTCAAAGAGAGAAGAGGGGATTAAAAGGCAGAAAAAACACAGGATGTAATCCACATTTATAATGTAACTCCACACACCAGCAGCAGATAAATCCCACAAAAGAAAGTCATACATCAGATTAATGGGCAAGTGGTTGTATTTCTCTGATGTGCACAGTTGAGTTTGGAAGAATTTTAGTACTGAGTAGGGCAATTTCTATGACACTTCACATTTCGTCTGCAACCTACATTTGAACCCATAAACAAATTCAAACATGTTTATGAGTAACCTGGCCTTTCTCACCAGATTACTCATAAACATTTTCAATCCCACCTGTAAACTCAAACATAGGTTTCAGAAAAAAAAAATACCATACAAACCCTCCCCCTAGTGATGAGAAACAATAACACTTTGCCTGAATGCCAATGGCTCTCTTCCTAGCACCCAAACAGGCATGCCACCTTGAAAATTCAGGCACAAATACCCCAAAGTTAAATGTAGACTTTATCTAGAGGGGCGGCGTATAAGACTAAATAAAGTAAAGTAAAATGTATTCTTGAAGGCTTTCACGGCTGGGATCTGATGGTTGTTGTGGGTTTTTCGGGTTCTTTGGCCATGTTCTGAAGGTTGTTCTTCCTGATGTTTCACCAGTCTCTGTGGCCGGCATCTTCAGAGGACTAGAGTAGGAACTATTGCTGTTTGTTGGATAGTTGAGTATTTATAGCTGTGGGAACAGCTTTTGTCTTTTTTCAGGAGAGAGGGTGATCAGTGTGTTTTTTGTTGTGATAAGAGGGGAGAGATTATCCCTTACAGTGGACCCTCTACTTAAGGAATTAATCCATATTGGAACGGTGGCTGCAAGTCGAAAAGTCTGTAGGTCAAATCTCCATTGACCTACAATGCATTGAAAATCGATTAATCCCATAACTGGCAGTTTTTATTCTATTTTTGTTCCATTTTGGTTTTTTTCTGGTCTGTAGGTCGATTCTCCGGCTGCAAGTCGAATCTAAATTTTGTGGCCCGAGAAGTCTGTAACTCGAAAAGTCTGTAAGTCGAGGGTCCACTGTACTGTGATTGATGGGTGTTAGCTGGCTTTTTTGTGCAATGATCCCTGGTCCTTGTGGCTGGGTAGAGTTCATTGACCTTTTTTACACACTGTATTTTTCAATATTGGAAGCCAGGCTGTGTTTAGCTTTAGGCCTTCTTCCTTTTTGTTGAAATTCTGTTCATGTTTATGGATTTCAATGGCTTCCCTGTGCAGTCTGACATAATGATAGCTGGTGTTGTCCAGTACTACAGTATTTTGAAATACAGTATTTTGAAACGTCAGGAAGAACAACTTTCAGAACACGGCCAAAGAATCCAAAAAACCCACAACCCGCCCCCCCAAAGTTAACTTGCTCCAACGACTTGGGGTGTCAGGGCAGGGCACTTCATACAACCAAGGAAACACATGCTGAATACTCTCAGCAGAAATTGTGTGTTGTCAGTGTTATGTTGTGTGGGCTCTTTCCTTCCCTTTGTATGTTGTACTACAATGTCCTTTTCATGTTGCGTGTACCAAGTCGTGTCCTGGGGCTGTTCTCAGAAATATGTGTTCTTCAGTTCCTTTTGAGGAAAGGTCGCCTGTGTGAAGTGCCACCAGCACCATCCCTAATTGCTTTGATTGAATTTCTGCGGACACCAACAGACACCTGCCATTTTTACTTATTAACTGGCTACATTTTCCTGGAGTGCAGGTTCTCTACACATGCTCAGATGCACTCCTTTTTTAAATAAGAACTTCACGTAGTCCAAGAGAGAACACAAGGCAACCCCAAATAAAGGACACTGAAATGGCGCCTCGGCATAATCCCACGAGAATACCCCAACTCCGTTCTTTGGGGCTTTAGGAAAGATCTGCCTCCCACGGCTGCTCATAAATGTCTTTGGAATAGATCACGCCGCCCAAATGGTGTCCGAGGGCAGCAGTTCTTCCATCGCCTCCTCAGCTCTGCCCCACCTGCTCCAACTCGCCGCCGCCGCTGCTGCTGCTTCTGGTCTTCCTCTGCGTTATGTGCGTGCGTCACTCGCCTCAGCCGCCCTATGTGTTTTAATACACCACACCGCCCCACCCCATCTTTGATTGGGATCTTCTGCTTACCTTTGGGTCACGCACCCCTTCTCTCTCCCCCCCCCAACCACCTTCCCTTCGACCCTTCGTGCTCTGCCTGCCCCGCCGACCCCTCCTCCCTTGGCGAGGCGAGGCAAAAAAAAATGGGCGCGGGGCAGGCGCCGCAGCTCCTCCACGGAACCCATCTCCACCCACCTCGCCCGTTTCCTCCAAGGTGTTCCCTCTACACCTCCACCTTTTCCTTCCTTGGCCCAGGGTGGGCGTGGCCCTGCCTCCTTGCTACGGCCGCCTTCCCACCTCCCTTCGTCCCTCCTTCTCCACCCCCACCCCACCCCCGCGCTTTCTCCTTTCGCCGCTCCCTGGGTGAGAGCGAGTGAAGGCGCGGAGGGGGGGAAGCGTGTGGACACACACAGAGAAAGAGAGAGAGAGAGAGAGAGACTCCTTGGCGCGGACTAGCGACAGCAGCCGTGACCTCCGACCCCGCCCTCCGCCAGCCAATAAGAGCGCAGCTCGTCTCCGAACCCAAAATTTCCACGTCGGCAAAAGTCAAGATGGAGCGGGGCTCGCGGGAGCCGGCGGCGCGCGCGAGAGAGAGGGCAGAGCAACGGAGAGCCGAGCGAACCCAGTCCAATCCAACCCAGCCTGGCTGATGCGGGTGAGGGTGGCGGCGGCGGCGGATCCGGCTGCTGACGCTGACGCCCAAGCAGCGGCAAGACTGGAAATAGTGGTCGGCGTTGCAGCAGCTGTGGAGTGGGAAGAGGAGGAGGAGGAGGCGGCAGCAGCAGCAGCCACGGGAGCCGCCGCCGCCGCCAGGAGCTCCAGCTGCACTGCCGCGGGGCGGTGCACCAGCCCCTTCCAGCTCTCCGGCTGCTGCGGAGACGCCCGGCCCTTCCGTTCCTTGTCTCCCTCCGCTGCAGCTGAAGGAGGA
This sequence comes from Pogona vitticeps, assembly GCF_051106095.1. Classification (NCBI taxonomy): domain Eukaryota; kingdom Metazoa; phylum Chordata; class Lepidosauria; order Squamata; family Agamidae; genus Pogona; species Pogona vitticeps. Next base: position 35,704,670 of record NC_135788.1, on the reverse strand, counting down.
ACCTGTTGCGTTGGGAGTTCCAGGTGGGAAGGGAGTGAGGTGTGTGTATGTATGCATGGGGGGGGGGGCCGCGGCGAGACTGCTTTTCTTTTTCGCCTCTTCCTCCGGTGCATGACAGGGCTCGTCCCTCTCTTGCATGAGCAGGGTTCGGCATGCAGCCCTCCTGCCGCCGCCCTCCCCCGTGTATACTTGCGAGATGGGGGGGGGGAGGTTGTATTAGGTAGGCTCCTGCATGCACGAGGGATCGGGTCCTGTCATGCACGCGGGGCTCGGTGTGTGGAAAGAGGCGGGTGGGCTTGCGTTCCGTGACAAAGCTGCAAATCTGACATGCGGCAGTTTGTTGCCAGACCTGGTGGGGAGGAGAGAGCGAGCTTTTGTTCCTATATGTACCAATAGTGAATGTAGTTTCTTTGCATGGTGTGTAGACGTGGCCTTTTGTGATCTCCCATAGTAATGTTGTTACATCCTTGAATCAAAGCTTGTACATGGGGGATAGGACTTGCCTTGTCACCTTTTTGAACTGCTGAGTTGTGGGGTGGGGGAGGTGGAAAACAAGCTGTCAGCAAGGATTGAGATTTTAGAAATAACCTACACCTCCTTTCATCCCTTGTGGCAGTAAAGTGCAAAGAACCTGAGGATAGGCCGGTGTGGTAAAGAAAGGTTTCATTCCCTAGTGTGAAGGCCAGCTGTTTGGCATTCAGACGTGCTGTGAAGAACATGCCTGAGAGCAAGGGCCTTGTTAAACTTTGTGCCCTCGCCGAAGTTATCCAACTGCATAAATGGTTTTCTTGTTGTCTTAACAGCATTTCTTCTTTTTTAATTTTTTGCTTTGTTTTGGTCTTAGTGGGCAAGAAAAAGATGGCACACCGTTGGTGAAGTTCCTTTTAGTGGCGGAAATGAAGATTTAGTTTCTGGAAGCAAAGTTCTGTGACACTTGGACTCTGATTATGATAGAAGTCAGTGCACTACAGAACTTTGTCTCCAGGGGCTGCAGCAGCCAAGGAGTTAATATAGCACTCCTGAAACTCAGGTGGACACGTCACTGCAGTTGCTTCCAACAGGGTAAGATGGGAGGGTTCAAAGCAGAGGGGATGGAAGAGGTGGCACAACTCCAGTGGTTATGCAAAAAGCACCTAACTGTATGCCTGTGTTTAAATAAAGCCTTTGATCTCTAGAAACTTGTGGCCTCCTAGTTTCTGATAGGAAACATCTGAGCATGATTTCACTGTGCTGTTTTGCTGAAAGCTTGCATGAGGAAAATAGATGCAATACTGAAAATGACTCTGGCTGTTAGTAGTTGTCACACCACATATTGTGGCGGTCTGTAAAATGTTCCACTTCAGCCAGACATCAAATGGCTGGTTAAATATACACACAGTATTTGAACTGTTGTGTTCATGAGCAAAGTAGTGTGAAACTGTTTCGTGGAGTTCTGCAGTCTCACTAAGTCTACCCATTTACTTGGAAAGGAATCCCGTTGAACTTGATGGACAGCCTTAAGTAGAAGGGTGTACGATCATACCCCAAGCTCTGTATGTTTGCTGTTTCTCTTGATTTCTTAACTAGTAACAGGTAATTGCTGCTTCAAACTGAACTGCTCCTTTTTAACCCCCCCAATAAAAGATTTACTTGAATTCATATTTAATAACACATGGATACAATGTTCAATATCTGAACATTAAAGTAAATAATTGTCTTAGCTGAGTTGGGGAAAGAGAAGCAGTGTTAACTGTGTTAGAAAATGTTACTGGCCCTTCCACACTTGTGGGGATTGCTGCAATAACCCACATACCAGCTTTGATGTCTGTTGAATAATACTACTGTATATTGACACCTCACTTACTAGAATAGATCTTGTTGGCTGTGAAAGCAAAAGGAGTTTTCAAAGTTGACCAGTGTCTGTATCAGGCTAACATAATCTTTATAATCTAGAGATATAGTTCATCAATTGTTGATTTTCAAGGATAGGTTACCTTCCATTTTATTAAGAACATAGCTGATGCGTTTGGAGTGCATCCGCATTTTTGCAGATAAACATAAATGTGATAGTACATTTGACTCCTTGGCAGAAAGGTCTTTTATAACTTCAGTGTAACAGTAAAACCTAGGATTGTAATTTTGAGAGGAATCCTTAATATCACTTTCCCCATATATACACCACCACACCAAATATAAATGTACAGTGGACCCTCTACTTACGGAATTAATCCGTATTGGAACGGTGGCTGCAGGTCGAGTCTCCATTGACCTACAATGCATTGAAAACTGATTAATCCATAACTGGACGTTTTTGTTCCGTTTTTGTTCCATTTTGCCTTTTTTTCTGGTCTGTAAGTCGATTCTCCGGCTGCAAGTCGAATCTAAATTTTGGGGCCAGAGAAGTCTGTAACTCGAAAAGTCTGTAAGTTGAGCCGTCTGTAAGTCGAGGGTCCACTGTATTAAGATCTTTCAGTATCTGAACATTAAAGTAGTCATATTAGCTGAACTGGGGGAAGAAAAACAGTGTTAGATATGTTAGAAAAATGTTACTGGCCCTTCCACGTTTGTGGGGCACTGCTGCACTAAACTGCATGCCAACTTTGGTGGAAGGGAATATTATACAGCATAATTGCTGCTGAATATATCCAAGACCTCTTCTAATGTTCATGATTTTTTAAAAAATAACAATATGGCTTAAATCTATTTTTGTGTATTTTGAAAGATGGGCCACGAGTAAACACTAATTATGATTAAGATCAGACTTCTTTTTGTCTAACATCTGTTTCAAGCTCTTTGGAGTCTTAGATCTGGACCCATTTTAATTCCTGCAGAAATAGTCTTGGCAGTAGTAAGTATGAATATTTACATTTGACACAAGAATTCGGTGCGGTTAAACCCTATTTTGGTGCATTTTTAATACCACATAAACATAAAATTTACTTTTGAGAATTACATTGTGTGAGCAAAATTGAAATTAAGGCATGAATCTTCTGTATTAAAAATGATTTGTGTTATAGAAAAGTTCTTCCAGTTTCACTACATTTGTTGAATATTTAAGGGCATGTTTTACATATTCTAACCTGCATCTTTACAAAACGTTCTTCACTGAAATCTACTGAACTTGTACTCTGACAGAAGAGGATTGAGGAGTGCAGTTTATATCAGCCGAGCAAAACATTTTCCAGACACTGATCAACTATGCAAACATAGTTTGGCCTTGTTCTAGTGCAGCAGTTGGTAGAATACATGTAATTCATCTGCTGCTTTCCCACAGTGTGTTTACCTTAGCAGGTCATGTGGTACATATGCCTGATTTAGAAATCTACTTAAAAGAGCATTTTGATTAAAATGTTAATGGCAGGAAACTGATCTGGAGGCAAACCCTGTAATCTTAAAATTTAATTTGAAATTTGGTTAGATAGCTTAAGGAATAATGCCTGTTATGAAGAACTTGATTAACTTGTCAATTTGGTCTTCATTATCAATCAAACATAATTGTTTTGGAAAATCATAAGCTGAACATTGTTTTAAATAGCAAAATCTGAACTTAATATGTATTTAGAAAGTAAAGTGTTTCCTGTGCCTATTATTTTTAATCAACACCTGTTGCTCAGTTCTAGGTCATTTAGCTAACTTCACTTTATCCCCCCCCCCTTGTTTAGATAGTTAAGTTTGTTATATGGTGTCAGTTTGACTTATAGTGACCCTAAGAGGGCTTTCAAGGTAAGAGATATTTAAGGAGTGGTTTCACCAGTTCCATTCCCCCAGTGAGTTTCCATGGCCAAGTGAGGTTTTGAACCTTTGGCTCCAGAGTCATAGTCCCTCACTATCCACTACACAACTATGGGTACTCTAGTTAATTCATGTCATTACTACTATTTTACTCTTCAGCTTTCCATGAACTTTAAAACAATTTAGATCCAACATTTCAGTAGGACTTAATTCATGCAGATAGACAAGTGTGGCAGCCATTACCAAGAGTGAACCCAATAAAATGCAATAATGGTGTTCTCAGATATTGAAAGTATCTGGCATTCCTCCTGTCACCTTTACAATTACAGTGGGATCTCTAGTTAAGAACGTCCCTACTTAAGAACAATCCAACTTAAGAACAGCTCCATTTGCTAAATTTTGCTTCTACTTGAGAACAGAAATCCAAGATAAGAACAGAAAAAAAAACCTTTCCTGCTCTTTTTTTAACCTTAGGTCATCTTAGGTTAAAAAAAAAATTCTCCCCCTAGTGGTAGAGTACGTATTAACCAGCTTTGCATTAGTTCCTATGGGAACTAATGCTTCAATGTACGAACGCACCTCTACATAACAAAAAAACAGCCAGAACGGATTAATTGGTTTTCAGTCCATTCCTATGGGAAACTTTGCTTCAACTTAAGAACGTTTCAACTTAAGAACACCATTCCAAAACGGATTAAGTTCTTAAGTAGAGGTTCCACTGTAGTTTCTATGGACGGAAAAGAGCAGATACGGATTAAATGGTTTTCAGTGCATTCCTATGGGAAATGCAGATTCAACATAAGAACTTTTCAACTTGAGAACCACCTTCCAATACGGATTAAGTTCTTAAGTAGAGACCCCACTTCTAATAATTGTATCTTGTCATGTTGATTCTAACTTATGGTGACCTTCTCCAGGATTTTCCATGTAGTGGTTTACTGTTCCCATCTGGGGTTATC